>NC_079503.1:9506748-9813655 GCF_030052815.1 Hevea brasiliensis | reverse complement strand
TGTGGGGAGATTTGTTCTTTTGGGACAATGGTTATAAAGGGAGATTTGGGTTTTGTTGCTTCTTTATGTATTAATTTAGACCTTTAGATTTGAGGTGTTTTTCTAGAAAATTGCAGGTTGAAATTTTGGATTGAAGTCAAAAGTTCATTGTTTATTAAATATCTACTGTAGGATTTGCTTTTGTTGCCTTTTGTGGTGGGATTTTAATATCTGTTAGTTTTTTGGAGCTTAATTCTACAGTTCTGGTGTTAATTTGAAGCTTTCTTGGTGGTACTTCAATACAATATACTATCTAGTTTATTCAAGTTGAGTGTGGAGACAATTATTTTTGCACAATCACATCTAAAATGTTAACATCCCCAGTTCTTGGACTTTGTCCTTTTCCTTTTTCTTTATTATTTTTTCAAGATTTATATCAGTGATTAGTTGCTAGTTAGTGAAGATAGAAAATGAAAATACTAACCTCTAAAGAAAATATATTACAATTATTTCCAGACTTTGAATTATTTCCAGAGGATTTTGGTGGGCGTCCAATTCCTAGCCCATGTTTGAAGTTCCTTATCATGGGTTTGACAACCGCATTGAAAACAGCACGATGAATGAGAACAAACATTAGTAATCTTATTATCAGCGGAGTGGAACGTCAATCCAAGTTTAAAATTCTATTTGTAATTTTAGTTACTGTTAAATTAGAAGTGACAGATGAATTAATTTGATTTGTGAACTCAGATTTTCTTTGAAAGAGAAAAAAAAAGTTTATTTTCTCTGTTTGCAATGTATGTAACTTTGGTGCGTGAGCCTGATGACCTCTCAATACTATTTCTTGATCTTGATTTCTAGTATTTATTGATGAGAGTGTGAGACACTTAGCTAATTGATATCCATTTTTATACTGAACCTTTTTAGTATAATTCCTTTCCAAAGTTCTTATTTACGAGCCAGATATATTGTACAAGTTTCCCTTTACTTGTCATCGATATTACCATTTCAAGATGGTCTTTTGTTTTTGTTAGAAGATGATGAATGCATTTCATCTTCGCCTCACCTCAAGAATGGCCATTGTATTGTCTTCATTCTGGTTTGGCGTAGCAGAGCACCGAATGTAGGCTCATTTTTTCCTAGTTTCATAACAAAGGGAAAGTAATCACAACTCACACACATTTGGCGTTAATTGCTTTCATTTTGTTCCTTTCTCCTTCGAGAAATGAGTAGGATAGTTCCCTTTAGTACTTGTTATCCGATGAACCTTTTTCTCGTTGATAGGTCTTATTTGAATTGATAGAGAACAGGGTAGATGAATAGATGGATTGACTGAGGAAAACAACAGTTTGTTCTATTACTTCAATATGAAAGTTTGCTTCACATAAATCTAGTTTAGAGAAATTTTTCATGAACTCTAGGTAATTGTTTGTATGCACATTGTTACACATCCTGTGTCATGCAAGGAGCAAAATTCTTGTATTTATTTATGGATCCTATTTAAAATACATTTTCAGTTCTATGCCTATAGAAGTAGGGTCTCTATATATTGACAAATTTCTTTCTTATTATAAATTAAATTAAACTAACTTTTTACTTATATTTTTGAATTATTTCATTAACTACCTCAACTTTTAGTTGATATGTAATGTTATCTCATCATATATGAAGGAAACTAGGGCAAAAATCACTATATTTTTAGTTGGAAACAAGGCATTCTAGTCTGTCTTTTTTTTTTTTTTTTTGGTTTTTTGAATCCTGTAAATTCACTAAAACAGAAAAAGCTAGCCATGCATTGGCAAGTACTGTGAGTACAAATTGGATGATCAGCTAGCCATGTCATCCCCTTAAAATATTGACATTGCAATTTCTGTGTGACTATATATACTCAGAAATAATAGTACTGGCAAAGAAGTTTAGCTGCATAATGACAATATAATGAAATATTACTGATCATCCAATCCACTTTACAATTTAGTTCGAGATCACTAATTGGCATTCCTTCTGGATTCATTCTTTTGTTTGTAAAGCCAGCCTTGATGTTTCGGATGGATAGAACAATGAGGCGGGTTGCTAGTTCAAAGTGATTAATTTGTTGGTATCTCTCTCTCCTTCTAACACACACACACACCCCACACCAACATTGTTAAAGCTCATTTAGGTGATAGTAATGATGCAATAATAATGATGGTGATTGTCCTCTGTACTAATGGAGAGTGGGAAATTGAATATCCAAGTGCTGTTGTCCATTAGTAGTAATGGTGATTGTGAAATGTTGCGAAGTTGAAGTACTACCCAATATAATCACGATGGCAAAACTTGACGTTGGTGACATAATAATGAGAATGGTGAATGTGATCATTTTTTAGTCTTCCCAATACAAGTTGTCTAGTTTAAATAAAGAAGGAAGAATTAGAGTTTTGGGTAATCAATTAACTAATGCAATATTACTTTTAATAGGAGACGCTTATTTATAAAGGAAAAGAAAAAAAAAAGCTTTTTCATATACTTCTATTTTAAATAATTAATTGATATGCAGAAAATTGATATAAAAAAAAACTGATATGTAGTACCTCTGATATATATATATATATATATATATATATATATATATATATATATATATATATATATAATTAATTGATATGTAGAAAATTGATATAAAAAAAAACTGATATGTAGTACCTCTGATATATATATATATATTGGGTAAATACAAATAGTTAATAAATTATTTTATAATTATGTTCGGTACCTCCTAATTAATATGATCAAGTTCTGCTACTGCTTTCTTCCCTGGCAATATCCAACCTAGTGATCGGTAAGGCTTTCCCATCGGTCAAGCACGCACCAGCAACTCCCGAGAGCCTAAGAACAACGACAAACAAGGGCAGCAGAGAGAGAAAGAGAGGCAGGGGGGGGGGGGATTCTATTCATTATTCTTGGCTACTTTAATATTATATTAAGATATGGGATTCTATTTTCTACTATCATGCCAATAATATATACCCTTTGTTAACATGATCATATTTGGTTACAGTTATGATGTTGTAGGATCAACTCAATCTAGCTGAAGTTAAGTATCCATTGGAACATTTTAAGGCAAATAAATTCATAGTGAAATCTTTATGCACAAAAAGCAATTTTTTTCCTTTTGCTTTTTGTTAGAGCTTGATTAACAGAGAATCTTGATTGCTTAGTCATCTATCTGTTTTTGGATAACTGAATTCCATGTGGCCTACCTTGTCCTCTAGTGTAAGGCTATATTTTAACCACATTATAGATCTTGATTGCTTGTGGACTTCAGTTAGCTTTGCGACATAAATGAATCTATGAACACATTTCAATATGTTAATATTTAGTAGCTAAATTATTGATGTAGACATTTGTTACCTTAGATGGAAATTTTTTTAATTGATTGCTTAGATAATTTACTATGTCTATGAACAAGTTTGAGCCTGATTATATGTAAATCTTCGTTGGACCAAAATAACTCCCGTCAACCAAGTAGAATATTGTAAGTAAATCTTCGTTTAATTTAAAAATTAAAAAAATATAAAATTATATATATATATATATTAAAATTTAACTAATATTTAAAAAACAATTTTAAGTTATTTTCTATGCTTTTTCTTTATAATAAAAGTCATATTTTTATTTGATTTACAAATAACTTTTTTTATAACTGAAATTATACTATATTTTTCATTATTAAAATTAAATAATTATTTGAAAATTTATGAATTTACAACAACAACAACAACAATAATAATAATAATAATAATAATAATAATAATAATAATAATAAATTAATCATATTATTATCAAAAAATAAATAAATAATACATATAAAAAATTATAAAAGCAAAATAAGTTTTTTTAAAAATAAAATAAAAAATTATTTTTATAGTTATTTAGTAGGCTATTAGTTGTGGATGAGTACACTCAAATAGTTCAGATGTAAATTAGCAACCAAACTTACATATTTAATTACAAATAAAAGATTGTATGTTTATTTTATTGCTATACTAATATCTATTTTTTCATGTCCTTTAATTTTAATGATTATTATGTTTTTTAATTTTATACTATTATGCCATATAATGTAGTTATTTATTTATTTATTTACTTTGAGGTGTTAAATTTTATACAAGAATTTACTGACAGAATTTCTTTTTTTTTTTTTTGGAACTACAGTCTGTCTCATTCTCTTTTGGTCACTATCTCTCGTTATTTTGTCCCTTGCTTTCAGTATCACACAGGTAAGTAATATTTTAATATGGCGTTTTAATTTGTAGATGCATGCATATCAATTTTTGAGGTGATAATTTTTTCTATTTGTAGAAATTTTGTAACATCTCTCATTGTTCTCTGGGTGCAAATTTTATGTTGTGCACTTGGAGAACTAATGGGAGATGCTGCTGGAATTTTTACAAATATATGACATGTCATTATCTGTCTGTTATTGGTAGAGATGATACAATTCTAATTGGGTTAGGGCCTTACCTTTCAACGCATGATTGGGGATATGATGTAATTCTGATATATGACATATCATTACTAATATTCACTTAATTATTACACAGCTATTAGCAAAATGGGATCAGATCGGAGATGGATGTATGCTAGGTTAAAAGATGGTCTATTGACCTCAGAATTCATAGAAGGTATTGAACAATTCATAACATTTGCTAAGCAACATCCAGAGTGGATGGATGGGGATAAACTGAAGTGTCCATGTAATCATCGAAAGTGTCAGAATCGTAATTATGCTGATGAGAATACAATTCGGTTACATTTGATGAAGCATGGATTTGTGCCATATTATTATAAATGGATTCTACATGGGGAACCCCGCACAAGTAATATTGATAGTCAAAACATAAATGTTATGATAGCGGAGTCTGTTCAAGAGGTTGATAATAGCACAAGCAATACCTATGAGCAAATGGTAATGGATGCAGCAGGTCCTGATTTTTTTCAGGATGTAATGGAGGAGCCTCCAAATCCATCAGCTCAAAAATTGTATGACATGTTACAAGCTGTTAATCAAGAGGTGTGGCCAGGTTATGAAAGGCATTCGCAGCTCTCAGTTGTTGCAAGGATGTTGAACATCAAGGCAGAACATCATTTGTCAGAAAGGTGTTTTGATGACATTTGTCAACTTATGAAAGAGGTGTTACCGGATGAAAATTTAATGACTGAAAACTTTTACAGTACGAAGAAGTTGGTTCAAGCATTGGGCCTACCTGTTGAGAAGATTCATTGTTGTACTAATGGATGTATGTTATATTGGGCTGAAGATAGTTAGTTAACGAATTGCAAATTTTGTGACCATCCACGGTTCAAACGACATAGTCGAGGCTCTTCTAATTTTCAAACCAATGTGCCACATAAGAAAATGTACTACTTTCCTCTCACACAGAGATTGCAAAGATTATATGCTTCGCAATAGCAAAAGAAATGAGATGGCATGCTAAGCATGAGCATGAAGATGGGGGTAATGCGTCATTGTTTAGATGCAACTGCTTGGAAGCATTTTAATAAAACACATCCTTCATTTGCTGCTGAGGTTTGGAATGTAAGACTAGGACTATGCACTGATGGGTTTCAACCATTCGGCTAGTCAGGACAACAATATTCATCTTGGCCAGTCATTATCACTCCTTACAATTTGCCTCCTTGGTTATGTATGAAGGAAGAGTATATGTTCCTAACGGTAATAGTTCCTAGTCCGAGAAACCCAAAAGACAAATTGGATGTGTACTTACAGCCCCTTATTGCAGAGTTGAAACAGTTGTGGGAAGTTGGAGTTGAGACATATGATGCATCAAAGAAGAATAATTTTAATATGAGGGTTGCGTTATTATGGACAATAAGTGATTTCCCTGCATATTCAATGTTATCCGGTTGGAGCACAGCAGGCAAGACTGCTTGTCCATATTGTAGGGACGATTCAGATGCATTCACATTGACAAAGGGTGGTAAACAATCATGGTTTGACAATCACCGTAAATTCTTACCAGCTAACCATCCTTTCAGACGGAATAAAATTGCTTTTAGAAAGAACAAGACAGTTACAAAAAGTGCTCCCCCCATTCTATCTGGTGAGGAAATTTTAGAACAAATAGAACATCTAGGATTAATGTGTGTCACAGATATGGGTGTAGATGAGAATAACAGTTGCAAAGCAAAAAACACCGATTGGAAGAGACGGAGCATTTTTTGGGATTTGCCATATTGGAGTACTAACATGCTTCGCCACAACCTGGATGTCATGCATATAGAGAAAAATGTATTTGAAAATATTTTTAATACTGTGATGAATGTTGAAGGGAAGACGAAGGACAATGCAAAATCAAGGGAAGATTTGAAAGAGTTTTATCACCGACCTGAGTTAGAGAGGGATATGGCAACAGGAAAGTATCCTAAAGCATGTTACACATTAGACAAACAATCAAAAGCAGTGTTGTGTGAATGGCTTAAAAATCTTAGATTCCCAGATGGTTATGTGTCAAACATGGGTAGGTGTATAGACATGCGAAAACTAAAGTTGTTTGGGATGAAAAGCCATGATTGTCATGTCTTTATGCAAAGATTACTCCCAATAGCATTTAGGGAATTGCTTCCAAAAAATGTGTGGCAAGCATTGACCAAATTGAGCAATTTCTTTAGAGAGTTAACTTCAACAACACTTAGAGAAGAAGCCATGTTACAGCTCAATGAAGAGATTCCTATTATATTATGTAAACTAGATCATATATTCCCTCCAAGTTTCTTTGACTCCATGGAACATCTCCCAGTGCATTTGGCTTATGAAGCATGGATTGCTGGTCCTGTGCAATATCGGTGGATGTATCCATTTGAGAGGTAACTAGTTTAATGTATTGTTGTATACTATCATTACATGGAGAAATAAAAACTTTGTTGTGACTAAATAGTAAATGGTACAGGTACCTTAGGAAGTTAAAAAATAATGTAAAAAATAAAGCCAAAGTGGAAGGTTCCATATGTAATGCATACTTAGTTGAAGAAGCATCGTCATTCTGCTGCGCTCATTATTTTGAACCCCATGTCAACACAAGGCATCGAAAGGTTCCACGCAATGATGATACAGTCGAACATATGGATGAACATCTAGGGAATCTATCAATTTTCACTCATTCCTGGGAAAAGGAAAGGTTAGATATCTCACAGAACAAGAATTTCAAGCAGCACAAATGTACATCTTGTTGAATTATATAGAAGTAAAACCGTACATTGAGTAAGTTTTTCTAATATTCAATTATTATAATTGTTGCAATGCCATTATTGATTCCAAACATTTAATTAACTATTTTCATTGTGTGCAGCATTTTTGTTAATGAGTTACTCATGGCCAATCCAAATATCAATGATAAACAAGTTGATGAGAAACTAGAGCGTGAATTTGACAAGTGGTTCAATAAATATGTTCACAATCCCTCCAACAATATATCAAGCCAGTTTTTAAAGGATCTATCAAAGGGTCCATTAAGAAGTGTTATGTCCTATAATAGTTATGTAGTTAACGGTTATAAATTTCACACTAAAAGTCATGGTTCGCATAGGGCAACGATGAACAGTGGGGTATGTATCAAGGGGACTAATTACAGTACTAATGAAAGTGACTACTATGGACAATTAATTGAAGTGCTACAATTGGAGTACCCTGGATTACCAATCAAAAGAACTATATTGTTTAAATGTGATTGGTTTGATCCAACACCAAATGTGGGAACAAAGATTCATCCAAAATATAAACTTGTGGATATTAATCATAAAAGATCCTTCAATAGGTATGAACCATTTGTTCTTGCTATCCAAGCTGCTCAGGTGAATTATTCCATATATCCAAGCTTAAAGCGTGACAAGGATGATTGGTGGGCCGTGTTCAAAATCAAAGCGAGATTTGTTATTGATCTTCCTGAGCAAGTGAATGTGACAACCCCCCCTGCACTGGAAGAACCATTTCAAGAAGATGAAATGGAAGTCCCTTTGATTCAAATTGATGATGATGATGATCAACAACAATATTTGAATGATCAAAATGGTGTACTAGTTGAAATTAATGAAGAGGATGTTGAAGATGAAGAAGAGCTTGAGTTGGACTCAGAAAGCGATGAGGAATGCGATGATGTATATGATAGTGATACTAATTAGAATTAGGTATTTCTCTTAATGAATTTATATTTCTAAACTTGAAGTATAAATTCTAACTATTGGAAAATTTCATCTGTATTATGTATCATAAGTTGAATGAAGCTAACTTGTTAATACAATTATTTATGCAGGATGCGAGGCAACGGTCGCAGGGGAGGTTTGTTGGGTCATTCACAGTCAAGGCAGTTACCTGTGCAGGATGAGCCCAATGATCAACTAGACCAATCTACACAGGGTCAGCCTCAGGTTCCTTCACGATCCACTGGGAGGTCGACACCAGATCCGGAGGGGTCTACTGCTTCAACACAGCATCGAGCTACACCTCCACCTCCACCGCCACCACCTATTACCCCATCTTCTGAGCCTGCAATTGGATCAACCTCTGGTCATGAAGGTCATTCAGTTGGGGCAGCACCAATATCATCAATGGATGGCCTATCACTCACTACATTTGGAAGAAAGAAACGAATAAAGCTCATTAATGGCACGTAAGTATTAAAAATTAATTAACTTTATCTATGATTTGGTATTACATATCATTGGCAATTGAAGTACCATGTTTCTACATTTACATAAAATCAATATATTTGCTGTCTTTCTTTTGTACAGGTTACATCCATCTGAGGAATGTGCTAAGAAGATGAAGAATATCTTCAAGGAGAGGATGGACCCAGAGGGGCACTGTTGGAAAACTATCACGCCTGAAACAAAAGAGTTTTACTGGGATGAATTTCAGGTAATAAAATAAATATTTAAATATAATTATCTATCAGATAACTAATTTGCATAGTTTATGAAACCTCAAAAAAGAATGTTACAAACAAATATCATTTAAGTGATGAGAATTTGTGAATTAATGTAAAAGAACACAATTGAAGT
The DNA here is from genome assembly GCF_030052815.1 of Hevea brasiliensis. NCBI lineage: Eukaryota > Viridiplantae > Streptophyta > Magnoliopsida > Malpighiales > Euphorbiaceae > Hevea > Hevea brasiliensis. Next base: position 9,804,616 of record NC_079503.1, on the reverse strand, counting down.
ATATTAATGCTTAAATGTTCTATGTACAGCTTGTGTGTTGAGGATGTTGAAAATATATATTGTTGTGAGTTGTTGTAGTTGGGGTGGATGTTATTTGTTGTTGAGAATATATGAAGTGTTTTTAACAGGTGCAATTAATACCTAATAACTAGGCTATATTGTTCAAAATTAAGGGGAAATGCTGTCAATTTTTTTCTAAAATATTATCATACTAATACAACTGTCTTAATTTTTATTTGTTTTATAACAGAAATACTTTGATTGGCAAGAGGTGACTCCACTGGTAAAGGAAGCTTGGAGGCGTAAGGCTGCAGAGGGCTACAAGGCGCTAATGTGCAATGTCAGGAAAGGAAAATCCAAGATCATCGTGCCTAATAGTACAATGCAAAAATGGAAGGAGGCATGGAGTAGCCTAGAGTTTAAAGCCAAGAGCCATCAGTTCACTGCTAACCGCTGTAGTGAGATAGGGGGAGTTGGGGCAGGCATCTCTAGACACACAGGGGGTTTAGTTTCACATGCTACTCACGCAGATAGAATGGTAATGATTTCATATTTACTGGTTTTGTTATTGTCTATCTACATATTAGTAGCAAATAATCGAACATTATTATAAACATCACTAAAATCATTATATCTTTTCAGGAAGCCAAGCTTGGCCGAAGACCTTTTCCTTATGAACTTTTCCTTAAGACCCACACTAGGAAAGGCACCTCCGATATGGTTGATTCACGAGCGCAATCAATTAAGGTAAGTGAACAAGTATTTTATGTCTTTCAATTATACGAAAAAAATGAATAAGTGAGTTTGTTTATTCAATTGCTAAGAAAAATAAATTTAAAATATGTGTATTAACTTATGCAGGATCAATTTTTAGCGCTTAAGGAGCAGTCATCTCAACCACAAGAGGGGTGCAGTGACCCTCCTATTGTAGATGAGGTCGCACTATATTATCAAGTTGTAGGGGGGGAGAAGAAGAACAGGGTTTATGGCATTGGATCTCAAGCATCAATTTTTTACCCTAGCTCATCACATGGATCATCCTACTGCATCCTATTGCGCTTAGTTGGAGGCAATGGAGGAAGAGATTCAACAATTGCATCAGACTGTTGCAACACTCAAGGATAGTTTGGTTGCAATGGAGGAGAGAGACCGACAACGCGAGTTGATGCTAGAGGAGAGATATAGACAACGTGAGCAGACACTGGAGGAGCGCATGCAACAAATGATGCAAAACATGATGGCACAAATGATGCAGGGTACGCAGTTTACAGCCCCAACTCCAGATGCGACTCATCAGGATGATGGTAGAGAGGCTGATAGTGGTGATGAGTGATGATCTTGTTAATGACAAGTAGCTTGTTTTTTTTTGTTATTATGATATTTTATTTTTCCATACACTACATTATTGTCATAACCCTTCACTGTCATATTTATATATAATATTGACTGATATTTGATATTTGACAGCCTGATATTGTAAATATTCTGATATTGAGCATTTAAAATTAATATTATATTATATGCTTCAATACAGGAAATAATATATTAAAAAAAATAAAAATTTTCTACTAGTAATTTGAAACGGATTGGAAACGAATTTTTCCATTTCTAATCCAAAAGCATAAGGATCGGTTTTAGAATTTAGAAACCGATTTGAAACGGAATTTCTGTTTCGAAAAAATTGAAACCAAAATATCCGTTTTTAAATTGAAACAGATTTTGAAACCGAATATATGTGGTTTCTAACTTTGAAACAGAATAGTGGTTTGAAAACAGCTTCAGAATTTGAAACGGACGCCACTTTCCGTTTCAAATTTATTTAGAAACTTGCGGATTTAAAACTGAATATTTCGATTTTAAATCAGTTTCTAAATGTATTTAGAAATCGATTTTATATTCGGTTTCAAATCTCCTTTTTTCTTGTAGTGAATAATCCTCCTGTAGCCTAGAAAAATAGATGAACAGGAGTGAGCGTTTAACTCAGAGAGTAAAATACCAATTTTAATCATAATCTCTATAACTATCTAAAGCTAATGCACCATGTGGAGTGAAATGCAATATCGTCATAATTTTCTTATCATAACAGCAAAAAGGCAATTTGGAGCACTCACACACCCAACACTGTCAAGCAATACATATATGGGAGCTGATCTCCTATACAGCCCTTTTAATCCAACTTCTGCCAGCGAGTGTCTCTCAAGCCGGACTTTCGCTTAATAAACCAAATGCGGGGTCCCAGCGAGTGTTTCTCAAGCTGTGTCTACCCCAAAGGATAGGTCTCAGTGAGTGTCTCTCAAGCCGTGTCTACCCGTCCTGTCCATATCCAATACCATACCACACGCACGCCACGCACACACACTGCTCCAAATTACCACAAACAACATCCATACTTCAACAATTATGAATGCAATATAAAACGTGTCTAGTGTTTAACTACATAAATACATATTTATAAGTGATGCATGGGCATGCTTGAACATATAATAATATCGAAATTACAATTAAAATTAATATTTTACTCACAAACTTGAAACGAAGTCACTGTGGCAGTTGGGCAGAGGAGGAAGGCTGTCCCGGCTCACCTGAAAATTTTATTGCAATTATTTAATATATTTGACTCAATACAAGTTTAGAAAAGACTAAAGACACCCTAAGTTGTGCTGAAAATCTGGCAGAGTCTCCCCTGTACCTATGACCTACCCAACCTGCAAAATGGTTTAAATAACACTTCTAAACTCAACCCATATCTCATCGTCATTATATGGCCCCTCCTGGACCCTCTAAACCAAGCAATAATTGTAACATCAGACAACTTAATTGTAAGACTTCAAAACTAATATTTTTCAAAAATCATCCAAACTAACTTTAAAAATTCTATAAACCTGCCCCGCGGTCCTTAACAATATTATAAGGCTATTGCAATAGGAATCGTAATTTTCTTATCATCCACTAATATTTTATAAATTTTATTCTAACTCAGTACAAGACAAAAATTGAGTAATGTAGAGTTTGCCTTTACCTATGCCAAATCTGACAACTGGAACGCGTCCAAAACGTCTGAAAACGTTGGGGTAGCCTATAATCTTGATCCGGTTAAATGGTTCTAGCAGCTTATCTGATCGATCCGAAATTGCAGATCCGAGTGACGATCGAATTTTCACGAAATGAAAGTACATACGTGAAGTACACAATAAAATATATACATATAAAATAATTATTTAAAAATTAGAGATGTTACAAATCAAACTTTTTTTACTATTGACATATAAATTTTAATAAAAATTTTAAAACTTTTAAGACTATAGACATAGTGGTAATTTCTCAAAAATCAAATATATTTTACTTTTGTCGATCAGATTTTGATTAGGCACTAAGTCCCAATATTTTTAAAATTTTAGGGGTTTATTAGTAATTTTATAAAAAAAATAATCATTAGCTCCTCCATCAATTTTATTTTCCTGCAATCATCAATTTCTACTCTTTGAATTTTAAATTATTGGATAAAATTATCAAATGGAAATCTTGCATATTTCTCTCATATTTTTTTTATCAATTAGAATTTTTGATGGCTTTCTTCTTATAGTCTCATTACTATTATTGAAATCTTTCAATTGCTATAATTTTATCACACTCAAATTAAAAAAAAAAAAATCATAAATTAAAACCATATCATATATTTTATTTAATTTATAATTTTTAATTCAATTTATCTTTCATGATTACTTTAATAAAAAATAAATTTAAGATAAATTTGATAAGTTTTTTAATTTTAGGCAATCAATATATTGTATGTTGAATAATTTATAATGTTAAACCTTCAATTAACAGTAGTTCCATTTAATTTTTACAAAATTAATTTTATTTTAAAAAATTCTCATATATCTATAATATAAATTAGATGTTTTAATTGGCCTTAAATTAAATTTCTAGCTCCACCAATGATTAAAATTAGATTGATTAATTTTGAACAAAATTAAAATCTGCTAGTTGAGTTTTAATTCAAAATTGAATTTTTTAAAAGAAAATTTAAAACTTATTCAAATTTATTAAATAAAAAAATTACTATTTAGTCCCTATATTTTAATAAAATTAATTATTTGATTTTTGTATTTTAAAAAATAAATTATTTAGTCTCTATATTTTACATGCATTAAATTATTTGGACCCTCCGATAAATTTTTCATTATCATACTATTTAAATTACTATTTAATCTCTATATTTTAAAAAAATTAATTAATTAATCCTATATTTTTAGAACAAAAAATTTTTTCATCCTTTGACCCCTCTCATTGACTAGGCATAGAAAAACGTGAAGCTTAGCCTCCTCGAACTCGATGGGCTTTGAATTTTAATGAGTTGATCATCAAACGAAGACCCTTTTTCATATGCAATCTCAGTTTTCAATCCTGTGTTGTGTAAACAAAATTCATGGTTTTTCTACTCAATATATTTGAGGGTAAGATCTGTCTTGGTTGAAAATCAACCCTTCTTCACAGCCTGCAATGTCCAAATGCAATTCAATAACAAACCAGCAGCCCCTTGTTAAATAAATAGTTGAAATTTCATTGCTCAAAGTAAAATCACTTTACTTTCTTTTATATTTTAAAATTTTCAAGTGTTTATGAAAAATTATTATTTAATATTTATAATTATTTAATCTTTTTATTTTGAGTAATATATTATTTAATGTTCTTATTTTTTAATGTAATTTTTTTACAAATAGATTACGCGTGTTTTGGTCACAAAATTAAATAAAAATTATTGAAACAATCATGCGAAACTATCTATTAATTGTTTGATTTAATTAAAAAATACATTCTGGTTGTCCTTGGAGCTAATTAGAGGGTTTAAAAGAAGGTAGCAGTGGAATTATCATGACTAAATTAGTCTTTAAAGACTAATTAATTAGTTACATACTGTATCTGATTGAAGTATTTGGCTTATTTAATTCAAACAAGAGAAAATTTAACAGGGAGGAGTTTTTTCATGCTCAATTTTTCTTAAACAGGAATAGTGCAACCATCCATTCTTCCCCATTGTTGTATCCAAAAAGTTCTGCAACTGCAATAAAGAATGTTCTCCAGTGGACGGTCCACTTGATAGCTTGATCCTTGCCATAAGTTGATTCTATTATTGGCTTAATCAAAGCCATGTTTTGGTCCATTCTTTTGAGCCACGCCTCACTACAAGTTTTCAGTAAATCATAAAATTAAATTAGGCAACGTCTATTGCCTCAAGACAGCAGAATGATAAATCTGAAAAGTACAATAAATTGCAGGGTTACTATCCATCCTCACCTTGTCTGTGCATAATGTTTCCCATTCACAAGCCAATGGTTGACAACAGAAACATCATCCTGCGCATAAGTTTTCAGAAAGAATAAGTCTTGATAAGATCTGATGTGGCTATGCTGTACATATTTATTTATGAATTCTTTAGCTTTAGCATTCTTATCCACTGGCACATGACTAGTCATCGCTATTTGAACCTATATTAATTTATGCTGTAGAAGGAAAAGATATGTTTGCTGATGAGAGACGCAGAGCTGACCTGGAAATAAAGCAACAGATTTGAAGCAGGCATTGTTCCTCCAGTGAAGAAATACCTAGTAATCCAGTCATCTTCATTTATATCCTGAATAGAAACAGAAGATGGAATGTATGTTATTAGATATGCAAGAGGTAGCCTTTCAAATAAATTAAGTAGATCAAACATACATGCGCAGGTGCTCAACAAATAGTCATACCTCAAAGTGGTAAGCGAATGCCTTGTGGCAGAAATGATGCACGAAAAGAAGGCTATCCTGTTTCATCCACTTGGATATCTTCTGAAGAAGATCTTTGTAGTTTTTCATATGCTATTAGAGGACAAAACCAATTATCAAATCATATCAACTTTAATCTTAGCATCAGTAGCGTGACATGAAAAGCACTCACCTCAAACATTTCAATGGAGAATATACGATCATAGGATGCCACCATTTCTAATGTGCTAATATCTGCAACAATGATTTCTACATTCTGCAGCTGATGTTCCCTACAGAAAAGGGTGATTAAATGGTTTGGATCATCTGCTGATCCTCAGCTTCCAATTTGTGAAGAAACCAAGAATATGTTACTTTATTAATAGAAAATGGTCAATATCGTTTTTTTTTTATTAGATAATACTATATATCTGACACAAAATCTACCATTTGAAGTGAATGATATATTGCTAATGTATCAAGCATTATACCGACACTGCTCCTCAATGAATGCTCTCTGGGTTGTTGAGTTGCAAATCCCAGTAATCCTGCAATTGCTATACTTTTTGGCAATGTATAAGGAAAGTGACCCCCAGCCACATCCAACATCAAGGACAGTGTGGCCATCTGTTAGCTGTGACCTTTCACAGTAGAGCTCCAACATTGCTTTCTCAGCATCCTCTAAGGTGTTTGATTTATCAGAAAAATAACAACAACTGCATTTGTTCACATATAAACAAAATCACTTCATATAATATCAAAGCAAATGTTCATCCAAAAACTAATATCAGTGGAAATGTTGACTGCGTAATGCCTCTGAGTTTTCACATAACATGAGAAATGTTGAAGATGACAAAAGCAACAATAATACTGTGTGATAAATATGTTGAGGAGAAGATGCACAAAGAGATCTTCTGTTGTGTGCTTGCATAGCACCACCAATAGTTGAGGGCTAAGTATTGAATTTATTGGAACAAAAGCTAATTTCCAGAAAAATAGCAGTCATAAATGGAGAGAGTAATCAGGGGCTCCATCAAAACAAAGTAGCTTTTGGTTAGAAATGATAATGGAATGCAGTTCCTGTAACAAGAGTCCATTTTCTCATTATTCGGTACACAGCAACTTTAGACATTTTACAAAATTTTTATATTAGAATAACTTAAATTTATGTGAAAATGACATTTAAGTATAATAATAATTTTTTAAGATAGTCATTAAATTTTATACTAAAATTAGAGTATGACCAGACTAGGAGATCCAAGCAAATTTTTGTTTTTCATTTCCATTCCCTTTCTAAGTGAACCAAACATGTCCAATTAGTATCCAATAAGACCTTAATCTAGTGGTAAACTAGCCAAAGCTTGTTCCTTAGAAATCAAAAGGTCTTCAAGTTCGATCCCATTGTTATTTTTCCTTGATTGTGTTGTTATTGTTCATTTCTTCACCAAAAAAAAAAAAAAAAAAAAAAAAAAAAGAAGAAAAAAAATCCCAAAAGAGGGGGGAGACTAGCATGATTCATGGCCATAGAACTGCTAATTGCTAATAAACAAAGTACTCGTGTCTATTCACAAAGACAAAAGGGAAATAGATTTATTCCACTGTATTTGCAATGCATTAAAAATAAATAATACCTGTACTTTAAATTTTTACCAAGAACCAACTTGAAGAAAGAAGTAGGCAATTCATAATGTTGAGCTTTGGGCTCCTCCGTCCTGATAGCTATAGGCATTTCTTTTAGAGCAACAAAAACAATTCATACATACATCAGATCTAAAAAGAAGAAAAAGAGAAAAGGGTATATTCTCTTTCTAACCTCAGCTTATGATCATTTGCTCTGCAAAGCGCAAATAAAATCAACGAGAAAAGATAACGCCATTGCTACAGCTTAGCTCCGAGTAGGATAAACTCCTGAAAATGAAGGGCTTGATTCAGCTACCTTACGATGCTTCTGTGCGGGTTTTATTAGCTTCACTGGAACGAAATTTGCTGCCAGACACTGTCATTAGGAGCCTTACTCGACTGCTCTTGGCCTCCCGTCTTCGTTCTGGCTACAAGCCTTCCTCTGAGCTCCAGCTCTCTGATCTCCTCCACTTCGTTCATTGTAAGCCTTCCTCTGAGCTCCAGCTCTCTGACCTCCTCCACTTCTTCTGAGCTCCAGCCAAGAGCAGTCGAGTAAGGCTCCCAATGACAGTGTGTATATATATATATATTGTGTTAGAAAAAGCATTACAATGAACGAAGTGGAGGAGGTCAGAGAGCTGGAGCTCAGAGGAAGGTTTGTAGCCAGAACGAAGACGGGAGGCCAAGAGCAGTCGAGTAAGGCTCCTAATGACAGTGTCTGGCAGCAAATTTCGTTCCAGTGAAGCTAATAAAACCCGCACAGAAGCATCGTAAGGTAGCTGAATCAAGCCCTTCATTTTCAGGAGTTTATCCTACTCGGAGCTAAGCTGTAGCAATGGCGTTATCTTTTCTCGTTGATTTTATTTGCGCTTTGCAGAGTAAATGATAAGCTGAGGTTAGAAAGAGAAGGGAGAGATCATTATTATTGTTATTATTATCGTCGTCGTCGTCGTCGTCCAGGAGAGGCATCTTTTACTGTTCTTAAATAGGTAAAAAGTCCTCTCTAGTCTGCTTTTTGATTTTTTTTTTATTGAATTTAAAGGACTAATTTTTAATAAAACTATATAAAAACATTATTTTAAATATTATAAAAATTAATTTTAAAAAATAATTTTATTATTTTAATATTACTATAATTAAAATTTATTAAATTTAATTTTAAATTATTTTTTAATATATTATAACTAATATATTTAAAAAAATAAATTCCTCAATATTAGTTTCACAAACAATGTCCAACAAACTCTCAATTTTATTTCTTTGTATGGTATATGGATTGACAAGAGGGAAATAGTGAGTAATGATGCACAAATTAAAAAGAAAGAATTACGTCATTGAAATTACACTTCTTAATATATCAAAAAAAAAATTATGCTTTTATCATAAATTTTAGATTTTATTGCAAAAAAATTATCAATTCCATTATAAATTTATTTCATTTAATGATTACAATCTAACAATCTAATAGCAGTCATTTAATAGTTAAATATATATATATATATATATATTATTTTTTATCTCAATTTTTATTTTAATTCAAATACTTACAAATTATTTAATCATTATTATTGAAATGATTTTGAAACAAATTTATTTATAATAAAGTGTAATTTATTGTTTAATAATTGTTGTGATCAATTACTTTGTTGTGGATTTTTATTTTCAATGTCTTTATTTTTTAATAATTTATTATATTATTACTAAAAACAAATACCTTATTTTTAATTTTTACAAAATATATCGTCAAATTTTTTAACATAATACCGGATTTTGCTTTCAATTAGTTAAATTTTTTAAGCTAGAAAAAATATTTAGATGTTTTATTTTATTAATTAAATTTCTAAAATTATTATTTATTTATTAACTATTTTATTTTTTTATTGTTATTATTTTAATTTTTTAATTATTAAATTTGTGTTAATTATTATTATTATTATTTTTATTATTATATTTCTTAAATAATTTTAAAATGACTTTATTTTATAACAAAATGAATTTTAATTCATACATTAATACTATATTAAAGAAAATCAAACTTTCATCCCATTACAATAAAAGTATAATGACAACATATTGTTCATCCATTTTAACAATATATCTCTTTTTCTTTTAACTATAAACACTATTTTAAAATAGTAAAATTTTGATTGATATAATTATTTTATAATAATAATAATAATAATAATAATAATATCTATAAATATTTTTATAATATCTATTTAGAGTTAATATATTAAACATATAAATTTGGTTTATAAGTAATATATGATTAAATTTACTTTACTCTTAAATTCCAATATAATTTATAATAAATTTAATTTATTTTTTAACATTTAAAAAATATTTTAAAACAATGTGTATATATTTATGTACTCCACCTATTATTATAAGAATGATATTAGGCTTTTTTTAGATGTGGATTAATTATTTTTTTAATTATATTAATTAGTCTTAAAATAAATTATATATTCATAACCAATATTCAATATATTGAATTATTAAAATTTTATTTTAATTGAATTAATTAAATGATTTTATTATTGACAAATAATAATTATGTTTTATAATAATTTTATTTATAAGATGAAAGTCTAATATCTTATATTATTATAAAATAGAATTGAATATATTTTTAATATAAATATTTTGTATTTATTAATTATATTAATATAATAAATACAAAAGAAGATAATACCTATAGCATTGGGCCGCGGGTTTTTTAGAGCCTGTTGACTGAAGGCCGACCCAGTTAACCAGCCGTATTATTTGTGCATTGTATGAATTTATTTTTTATTTTATTTTAATATTTATTTTTATATTTATAAAATATATTAAAATTTTTAATTAATTATATTAAATATAAATTAAATTTTATTAAAATTTTAAATACTATTATTATTGATTTGTCATTGAACGATAAGGGATATAATGGGTATTCCTGTAGAAATTTTTATTACCTTAATTTTTAGGCAAATGTGTTTTTTTAATGTAATACTAATAATTACTAAAATAAAATTATTAAGTCAAATATTATTTAATACTAATAATTAACTTTAATAAAATATTTTTAAATAATTAGATAAATCAATCATCTAATTTTTTTAATAAATATTTTTTATTTTTAAATTTTAAATATTTTTTATAACTAATAATTAAAAGAATATAAAAAATTAGTTAAAATTAAAATTTAAGTATTTTATACTATTTAAATTTTAAATATTTTATATTTTTAAATAAAATAGTGATATTTTTTTTCAAATGACATATATGTCACAGATGTTAATGATAACTGTATTAAAATTAAATAAATTTAATTTTTAATTCAATAAATTCAAAACATTACATGTAAATTTAAATAAGTCCATTTTTCATAAAAAAAATTAAAATAATAGTTTTCAATTTTTATTATAAATGTTAATTTCATATTTTCAAATATTGCTAATTTTTTTAAATGTGCATCATTATATTAACTCGTAATTTAATTTTTGGTGCATAATTTTTCATTAATTTTTTATATAATATAATATTATTATAGTATTATAAATATTATATTAAGTTATTTAAATTAAAATATTAATTTTATGTTATTTCAATTAATTATATAAGTAAAATATTTATTAAATAAAGAATTATTCTCTTATAGGATCATATTTTCATAAAAGTTAGTTTATTTATTAACATATAAAATTAACTAAATTGCAAACTTAAATGTAATATAATAAAAAATATAATAATATGTTTAAAAATATAAGAAATGTAAATGTTTAAAAATTAAAATAAATCTATAATATAATGAAGTTTTTTTAATTAAAAAATATAGATATTTTCCTTTATTTAATAATAAAACTTTTTTGTTAATTCATAAATAAAAGAGGAACTAGCTTTTTTTTTTTTTTTTCTTAATCAAACTATACTTATATAATCCTAGTTTTACTAAAAATCTAATACTAATATTACTCAACACTTTTTTTTTTTTGAAATTACTAAACATTTAAGTCAAAATCATAGAAAGGAGTTCATCTCATTAGAATGGTAACGGATCAGATTTTGGCTGGTACTCGATCCGACCGAACTTTAATAGCACGAGTTTAGATAGTATATAATCAGGTTTGAGATGTATTCGGATTTGAAAAATAATACCTGTGATAGATTCAGATCGGATTTAAGTTTTACATATTAGATATTCGTTACTTGAATCCGTTTATATAAATATTTAATTAAATATAAAATATATATTCCTTATAGTAATATTTATATTTTATTTTAAATAAAATATAATTTAAATATTTTATGAAATTTTTAAAATATAAATTTTTAATAAAAATAATTTTTATATATATTATTAATTAAAATATATAAAATTAAATAGATTCGAGTATTTTTTTTTAATAATAATCGGCTTTATGATGGATTTAGGTAGTTGATAATATTAGAACAAGTTCAGATTTTGAAAATATTGATTAAGTTTAGATAGTTGATTTTCGCGGGTATTTACCTGTTGCGATCCGTAATCTCCTTTAATTATAAAAATATTCACTTGAATTTTATTTTTTGTTTTTTTAATTTTAAAACTAAAATTTTAAAATATTATAGAGAGTTAAAAATACTATGTATTATTATTAATAGAATTATTTATAAAAAAAAAATGTATGAGCTTCCTCGCCATTCATAATTTTACATATATATTAATTATAAATTATAGATACATATACAAATTGTAATATCATATTATAAATTAATTACAGAAATAAAATAGTAATAAAAAATAAATTATAAATAATTTTATAAATAATTAAAAGAATTATATCTTAATTTATTTATTAATATATGCTATTATTATTTATATTTTCATATATTATAGTAAAGAAATAAATTTTAGTAATTAATTGAAAAAATAGCCTAAGAAAAAAACATAAAAAAGTAAAATTAGAAACACTTCAAGTTTCAATCAAATATTCATTATTTTTTTTTTCAAAATATAAAAATTAAAGAAAAAATAAATTTTTTGTTTTTAAGTTTTTTTATTAAAAATTGATCAAATTTTAAAAAATTAAATTTCTAATGTACTTGTGATTTAATTTATTTTCATTTAATTTTCTCTTAATTTTTTTGCAAATAATATTATATTATTATAATTTATTTATTTTAAAAAATAATCCATATTTCTTATATATAAATAATATATGCTAAAATAGAATTTAATTATGAAAGGTAACACAGTTCTTCAATTTTATTAATTTTATTTAATTTCTTTTTTATATTTTTCATTCTTTCAGTATTTTTGTTCTTTATTTCAATCAAAATGCAATTAACATAAATAAGGATAGCAGTGTTTTAATGGTTTAATCATGTTTATTGCTTAATAACATGTTAAACTTTGATCATATTATTACTTAATAATGTAATAACTTGAAATTTTAATAATAATAATAATAATAATAATAATATATAAATTTCATATTTTTATAAAGTATTTTAATATCATTTCAAAATAGCCAATTTTAATTGAATGGTTGGTTTTATAAACCAATGTTAAATCAACTTTCAAAAAATATATATTATTATTATTTCATTATTTTCGAACTTAATTTTTAAGGTTTAATTTAATTGTTGTTATTATTATTATTATTATTATACACAAAAATTTCATTTTTGGACTTGATTGAAAAATATGAAAAAGTTTAAGGACTAGTTATGTAATTAAAAGATTAAAAAAAATCAGATATTTTTTCGGCAAGGCCCCCCTGTCTCTCTCTCTCTCTTCTACTCTCTCCCCCACCCTCCCCTCCATTTTTTTCTACAACCCTCAACCACCCACCTTTGGCATGACTTTCCCCCACATCCTTCCTGCACGAATGACGACGGCGAGGCATCAGACAGGAGGAGAGAGAGAAAAGTCACGCAAAGAGGGGCCCAACTTTCTGATGTCTTTTCGGCCGATTCCAGTGGCCATTTTTTGCGATTCTAAGTGCCACGAATTCCTGAAATGACAGGGTTTCAGATGGGACCAGTGGCACTCCGTTTGGTGGCCAGAGAAAGGAGAATCATCGAGGAAAAGTTGGAAGGAAAACACATGAGTTTCAAGCTTTTCGGTCACTTTTTCGGCTATTCGACCATTGGATTAAAAATTTAAGGCCACCGATGGACTCAGGGCGACGAAATCTTTGAGATGGGACCGACCCCGCTCCAATCAGACAACATTTGAAAAAGACTATCATCGGATGGCCCAAGTCACTTGGTGAGATTTTTGGGCCTTGTCAATTCTCAAAAAATTAAAAATAATTTTATGATAATTATTGACAATTTTTGGGCTTAATTTAGGTGCATTCGAATCAATAATAGCTCACCAAACGTCGGGATTGTGTTTTTGACCAAATCCAGTGGCCCGGTGGTCCGTCCTAAACCGTGGCCAATATTATAGTCGATTCTAGCATTTTCAGACGCCTCGGATGAGTTCCAAGTATTAGAATCAACATAGGTAAACCTGAACCCTAAGTTTCTTTAATTACCTAGTATTGAGTTTAGAATAAAAATTCATAAAATATTCATGGGTGATTAAAAAATTATAATTCTTTTTGTAATAGTCTTATAACCTTATTAAGGACCGCAAGATAAAATTTTAGAATTTTTAGAGCTTATTTGAATGATTTTTGCAAAATATTAGTTTTAGAGGCAAAAATGCAATTTTTTGATTTTGTGAGATTTGCTTGGATTGGAGAGCCAAAGAGGGTCATGTGATGTTGATGAGATTTGTGATTTTAAAAGTATTATTTGGATCATTTTGCAGATTGGGTAGGTCTTAGGTATATGGAAAATTCTACCGGATTTTCGTTAAAACTTAGGATTTATTCTTTGACTCTTTGAAGTTTTGTTTGAATAAATATTGATAAAATTTTTGATATAATGTTTAGGTGAGTCGGGCCAGCCTTCCTCCTTAGCCCAGCCTCCTCGGTGATCAACGATTAATTTGTGAGTAGATATTGATTTTAATTACAATTTTAATATTATTATATATTCAAGGCATGCTCATACATCATATATAAATATATGTATGTAACTAAATACTAGGCACATTTTATGTTGTATTTTCTTAATTGCAAAAATGGATGTGGATGTCACCTTAGGGTAATTTAGAGCTGTGTGCGTGTGTCAATATGCGTGTGGTGTGGTGTGATAAATATGGGTAAGATGGGCAAGTCGGCTTAAGCTTGTCTCACTTGGGGCCCGGTTCTTTTGAGGAAGTCGGGGTGAGTACTGTTTTGAGTTGATCTTGCTGACCTCCGCAATTAGATTATTAAGCGAAAGTTCGACTCGAGTTAATCTCGCTGGCAGGTTATAGGGGATCAGCTCCCATATGTATTTTATTTGATATGGTATATGTGTGTGTGAGTGCTCCAAATTATTATTTAGTTGAATATTGTTTGAATTTGATGAAAATTATTGATCGGTATTGCATTTCATCCTTATGAATGCATTAGAATTAAATAGTTATAGAAATTATTTTTAAAATCAATATCTTACTGTGAAAATCAATTTTAATTTTTCACCCTATTTTTCGGTGCAGGAGGAGTTCTTTTTCAGAATAACCTGCTTCCTTTCTCACAGATTTATTAGCAATCCTATTTAGGTAGAAACTCTTTAAGTATTTGTACCTTACTTTCTAAGTAATTATAGAATTATTCTTAAAGAAATTTTTTTATTTTTTTCTCTCTTATTATCTCAACGATTAATAATATATAAAATTTTCAATTAATTATATTTATATGGAATGTAGTTCAATATGTGAGTAGCATTAAAATTTGTAATATTGTAAATAATATAAATAATCAAGAGTATTTTTTACAATCTCAATGTTTATATATATATATATATATATATTATACTTTTTACTTATGATTTAATTTATTTTTATATAATTTTAATATTATTATAATATATTTATTTAAAAAAAATTGTACTTCTTACATATAAAAAATATCTACCAAAATAGAGTTTAATTATGAAAGCTAATACAATTCTTCAATTTTATTACTTTTATTTAATTTCCTTTTTACATTTTTCGTTCTTTTAGTGTTGTTGTTCTTTATTTCATTCAAAATGCAATTAACATAAATAATAATAGCATTGTTTTAATGTTTTGATCATGTTTATTACTTAATAATATGTTAAACTAAGTAAGTTCAAAAAAAATGTTAAACGAAGTAGTAACATGTTTAAATGTGTGAAAATAAATTTTAATTTCGTAAAATATTTAGTATTCAATTTGAGTAAATAGATTTAAACCATTGTTTAAAAAAAATTAAATAACAATCCTATCTAGATCAAAACTTTTAAGTATTTTTACCATAATTTCTAAGTAATGATAGAATTCTAGTTAAATAAAAACTTTTATTTTGTCCCTCTTATTATTTCAACGATTAATAATATATATTTTTCAGTTAATTACATTTATATGGATAGATCAATATTTGAGTGGCATTAAAATTTATAATATTATAAATAATATAAAGGATTAAGAGTATTTTTTTATCATCTCAATGTTTCCCTCTCCTCTCCATTTTTATATATACTATTTTTTTTAATATGCACTGCACATTATTTATACTCATTACTTATGATTTAATTTATTTGTATGTATTTTTCTCTTAATTTTTTTTATATACAATATAATATTATTATAATATATTTATTTTCAATTACTAATTAAATTTAGTCTTATTTTAAAAAAAAAAAAGTCATTCTTTATCATAATAACAAATGATCATGACTATATTTTACTATTAATTAAAGTTGATTTGTATTATTAAATTTTTTATACATTTAATTTTTTGTATTTTTAAAGTCATTCTCTTCGACTCTACTGTTTGCATAGTCTAGGATATATATATATCTATTGGAGAAAAAAAGACAGATAAAAATGTAGCGTAAAAAAAAAATCATATTATACGTCAAAATTAATTGAAATTGAGTCTTATTTTACAAAATAAAGTATATAAATGTAAAAACAATTCATTACTAATATTAAAAAAAGTTGCAACTTTATAACAAATAAAATATTTGTGATTGAATAAAATTACAGTTTTACATCTATCGATATAAATGTAAATTTTTTATTTAATTAATTGGCTAATTTTTAATAATAATTTTATAATTTTAATAATAATTTTACAATTTATATTATCAGTTTGTAAAAATTTAGTAATGGTCATCGCTAAATTATTAGTGATGAATTTTTATTAAATAGTTTATTACTTAAAGTATTAACAATAGATAATTTATTGCTAAAAATTATTAGCAAAATTTTGTATAAAATTAATTCTCACTATTAAAAGTATTAGCAACAGATATGTCGCTAAAAGTATTAGTGACAACTTTATATAAATGGCTGAAAGTATTAGTGATGGATGCTGTTACTAAAAATAATTAGCGACAGATTTTCATCACAAATTTATTATAGATTATAGATTAATAATATTTTTATTTTTCACTTATTAATTTTTTATTTTAATTAATTACTTCTTATAAAATTTATATTTAGTTAAAGTTAAATATAAGTAGGACTAAAAATTTTAAATTGATATGAACTCTAAAATTGAGAATTATAAATTTATATAAATTTTAAAATTAATTTAAATAATAAAAATATAATTATAATTAATTTAAAAAATAAATGATATTCTTAACAAATTTAATGTCCCTCCTCTCCTTCATATATTTATATATATTATTATAGAAAAATGGTTTACAATCTTTTTAACTAAAAGAAATTGAAAACAAACTGAGGAACATAATCCAAATTCAAGAAGCAACAATTCAGACATCAAAATTCAAGAACAAACCCTAAATCCAAAAATCCAGACAATCAAACCCAAGAATACATCAAATACAACAAGAATAGGCAACCATCTGGAACCCTAAGAGCAAGAAAATGAAAAGCCATCGAGATTCCAAGGAATTGGAAACCCAACAATTCAACCACGCAAATCAAAACTCATTGAGAATAATAAATAATGTAATTAGAGATGTGGGCACCAAAATGCAGGCCCTTTAGCATCAATATCGGCGCAACGAGAGTGGAGACAATGCTTGACGAGGGAATCGAGGGAGAACGTTGGCGAGGCAGCCTTATGGGCTTTGAGGAGAACCTAGGCAAGCTATTTAGGGTTTGTTTGTTATTATTATAAAAATTTGGAACCGTTGTTTAGCAAAAATATATTTTTATAAATATATTAATTAAAAAATATTAAAAAAATAATTTAAAATTAAATTTAATAAATTTTAATTATTGAAACACTAAAATAGTAAAATAATTTTTGTCAAATTACATTTTATAATGACATTTAAATCACTCTTTTTATCTGAAAAACAATTTTGATCTTCAAACTTCAATCACAAACAGACAATATTCTTGTTATGGGATTGTCTTGTACGCCTTGAAACGAGGGATCTTGGGCTTCACCAGCTTGATTAGGCAGCGTCGACCTCGATTAGGTCCTATGCTTGCAGCAGGTGACAGCCACGATGATCTTCTCACAGTTGAAGCACCTTGCGAACTCGATTGGTGTCGTTGGCGCTGCCATTTTTGGGCTTGTGGATCGCCATTTATTGATTTTTCTGGGCTTTGGGTTTTCATGATTCTAGATTGTGTTCTTGAAAATTTGGGTACGACATTTTGTGTCCCTCTTGTTCTTCAATTTTTTTTTTTATTTTATTTTAGTTTTAAAATAATAAATAATTTTTAATATTTAAAAATTACATATATTAATATTTTATTATAAAAAAAATTTTTATTATATAAACATTAATTTAAAATTAAATATAAAATTCTGAATTTATTTGAAAAAAAAAAATTAAGCTTATTTAAACTTAAATGAAAATTAATGACTTATTTGAACTTTTGTTTTTTATTAAACACTTTTTCTTAATTTTAATTTATTTAATTATTAGCATTAATATAAATTTAATTAGTTATCTTTAAACTTAAGGTGATATAAGAGTGCGGTCTCTAAATTTTAATTTGTAACATAAAAATCCTTTAATTTTAACATAATTAACATAAAAATCCTTTTGACTAACTATAGTAAGTTTTCATATTATAACATCATAAAATGACATCAATACCTTTAAAAAGTTTAAATATCTCTGTGCAGTAAACTTTCTTCTCTATCCTTCTTCTTATTGTACTTGTCTCTCTTCCTAACACTCTCACTTTTTCTCTCTCAATTCCTCCTCTTAGCCTCTCTCTCTCTCTCTCCCCTTAATACACACATACACTGTTGATCTCTCTATCTCTCCGTAACGCCGTCACTCTATCTCTCTCAATCACTCTCTCTACACTCTAAAATTTCTACTATTCCCTCCTATTTCTCACTCTAGTTAATCTAGCAAGAACTAACAAGAATTTATCCCAAATCAAATCCTAATCCAATCCAAATCAATTAACTAAGAAAAAAAAAATCCATGAAAATAGATTCACATAATTCCACGACCAAAGTCAATTACAAATTTAAATAAATAAAATAGATTGGTCAATTTACGCACAATCCAAATAAGAGGGAGTGAAAATTGAACAAATTGAATATGCTAATTCCAGCCCAAAAGAAACTAAGACAGCTACAACAATGATGACTCTCCACTCTACAATCTCATTTTCCCCCGTCGAACCTAGTCCTTGGTTTCATCTCCCTCATAACTCAGTCCCTAGGATCCTTTGCCCCCTATGCAGCCTAAAATAAAATGATTTTCCACCAATGGTGGTGGGTTCATCTGAGAAGCTATAGTACATCCAAATGGGTGCCCCCAAAATTTCCAGTCACCTCCAGTGGCGTTAAGCATGATAGAAAAGGTCCAAAAATTGCTTTGAGTGGTCCATCTCTATTTTTCTCTTAACAAAAAAGGTTGAACAATTTCTCTGCAAGAATTTCTCTGCAAGCTCTTTTTGTAGCGTAAACTGTGAGATCTTGATTTTAGATGCAAATGTTGGGTCTAAGATAAGAATCATAGAGTCAAAGAAATAAAAAATTTCATGATTGGGAATTTCAGTCTGCGGATGTAATAAATTTTTTGAAGCTTTTACTCCTCCAACCATGCTTAGCAATAAACACTAGGCTTTTATTCTTATTTTGTAACAGTATCAGCGTAAAATAATGAGGCAAAGTGAGATAAATAATGAAGAGGAGAGGGAAGGAACGAGAAATTCAGGAATTGAGACAAAGAAAGAGTAGAGAGAAGAAATTAAAAATAGTGAGATCGAATAAAGAGTTAAGATTCAGTATGGGTCAAATAGTCTTTCAATTTGGAGGAACCATCTTTGCTCTCGGTAGAGAGAAGAGAGAGGGGGCACAGTAGATGGGTTATTTAAGGGAAAGGCAATAAAATCACTTCATTTCATTTTTTTTTTTTTGTCAAATTAACTAGAAAATCAGTTAGGTAAGTGAAAAGGTTTTTTAGGTTAATTACATTAAATTGAGAGAGTTTTATGTTATAAATTAAAGTTCAGAGATCGTATTGTTGCATTAACCTAAGTTCAGGAATAATAAGTAAAATTTATCCTTAAGAGTTATTCTTCAATGCCAATGGAACTCACAAATAAAAGTGAGAAAAAAAAAATCACTTTCTAGCCCCTTCTTTTTCCGGTTTTTCTCCTCTTACAGGCCTTTAGTAAATTTTGGTTTTCATTAAAAAAAATAAATCAATTTATTTAATTTTTAATATTTAATTAATATTTTAAAAAAGTTATATATATATATATATATATACACACAAGAGTGTACAATTGATAGGTTCAATTTCGATCCGAACAAAACCATAAAAATCAAAATTCTAGAAAATAAAAATCGAATCGAAATAATAAAAGAAATGAATTGAACAAAACAAATTAGATTTGATTTGATTTGATTCGATTCGTCGATTTGAACAAAAATACCATAAATAATGTCGTTGTAGTTCACTTTCCTCTCTACCTAACCACTCACTTAGCCAATAGCCTAGTATGCAACATCCTTAATTCACAAATCAGGAAATCGCCCAACAATAGTAACATAAATCCTAACCCTTTGTTTGGATTGAGAGAAATGGAGATAAGAGAAAAGAAATGAATTTGATTTCTTTCGTTTGGACATTAATTTTAAGAGAGAAATGAGAAAAAACGAGGAGAAAATGTATTTCTCCACCCCATTATTGCATATGCCCCAAAAGATTTCCTTTCAAATTGGAGGGAAATGGAGGCAAATTACTATTGTTTATGAATTAAATTACTTCAATATCCTTTAATTACTTCAATTAAAGAATTGTGTCTCCCACCTCTTCCATTTCTGCTTTTCTCTTTATTACAGATAATGTCTCTCATTTTCCATCGTTTATGCTCTTTTCCTTACCGTAAAAAGGTATGTAAAAATGCTTAAATATAATATTTTAGTTGGAACTCTTAAGGTCAACAAAACCAATTATTGTATAATTATATTTAAATAATTACTTAAATATAAGAAAATAAATAAAGGTATAATAAGTATTTTTCATATTTTCATTAATTACGTCTCTCTTCTATATCTAAATATCACGAAGTAAATTAGATTTTTTTTTTCTATTTTTCTTTTTTTTTTTTTAATTTCTTTGATTCAATTTCTCTCAATTTCCTTATTCAATTAAGATCCAAACAAAAGGTAAATCTTAAATTGCAAGAGCTAAAATTTTGCTAATTTCCTTATTGCATACCCATATTACAAACGTAACAACAATAACATAAACCTCAAATCAAATTACCCAACAACAATAACATCCAAATCACATTAATAATTTCTTGATTTGCAAGAACAACAATAAAAGCAAGAAATAGATGGTATAGAAACAGTTGAGCCTGTCAAGCTTTGATGCAAACCTTGAGGCCTTGCTTGGTGGTTGCTTTTGATTTGTCGGCTTAGTGGTTGCTTGGTTATTGCCATGAGCTGAAGAATTCATCTCATGGTAGATATGATGACTAGGCTCGACTTAGGGCCCTGCTTGGAAACGTCGATGAGTCATGAGTGGGTCTGTGACTGTATGGGCAATGAGGAGAAGGAAAGAAGTCAATAAACATAAGTCTAAAATGAAGAATAAGAACTAAAGAGGCAAAGAGCGAGCAAGGGGAAATCATTGTTAACTCATGAGCAAAAGATGCCATCATCGTTGAGGCCTGAAAAACAAGTTGGCAAGGAAGACAGTGAAAATGAAAAGAAGATGAGGGAAAGGAATATATTTTGAGGCTTTTAAGTAATTAGTCCTGACTTTCTAATTTAAGCTTAAATTAATTCAAAATTAATAAAATACTATATATTTATATGATAAAATATTATTTTATATTTAATTAAAATTGAAATTATGTTTAAAATAAAAACCAAAAACAAAATCCAATTAAAAATCAAATGGGAATATGACTTTGGTTCGCAAATCAATATTAATTACAAAATTATGGAAAAATATATATATATAATTAATTTTATGTTAAATTTTCATACAGTATCAACTCGATGAAGAATCTAAATTGAATCAAAATAACAAAAAAAAATTAATTTGATACCATTTTAATAAATTCGATACAATTCTTTAATTTGATTTAAAATATTTAAAATATTTAAAATATGTTACTTACTTAGTTTAACATATTATTAAGTAATAAGCATGATCAAAACATTAAAACAATGCTATTATTATTTATGTTAATTGCATTTTGAATGAAATAAAGAACAACAACACTAAAAGAACGAAAAATGTGAAAAGGAAATTAAATAAAAGTAATAAAATTGAAGAATTGTATTAGCTTTCATAATTAAACTCTATTTTGGTAGATATTTTTTATATGTAAGAAGTACAATTTTTTTTAAATAAATATATTATAATAATATTAAAATTATATAAAAATAAATTAAATCATAAGTAAAAAGTATAATATATATATATATATATATATATATATATATATATATATATATATATATATATATATATATATATATATATATAAACATTGAGATTGTAAAAAATACTCTTAATTATTTATATTATTTACAATATTACAAATTTTAATGCTACTCACATATTGAACTACATTCCATATAAATATAATTAATTGAAAATTTTATATATTATTAATCGTTGAGATAATAAGAGAGAAAAAAATAAAAAAATTTCTTTAAGAATAATTCTATAATTACTTAGAAAGTAAGGCACAAATACTTAAAGAGTTTCTACCTAAATAGGATTGTTATTAAGTCTATTTACTCAAATTGAATATTTTAATACTTATACTTTTAACTAAATATTTTACAAAATTAAAATTTATTTTCACATGTTTAAACATGTTATTGCTTGGTTTAATATATATTTTTTTGAAACTTACTTAATTTAACATGTTATTTGTCACGACCCAATCTCACGGGCCGGACTGGCACTAGGACTTGTGCTAGTATAAAGTCCCCCGATGCCTATAGCAAGCCTTACTGTTCCCAATTTCATAACCAGGGTAAAAAACTGAAGCCCAACATGTAAATAAAATAAAATATTATATCTTTTTTCAGGTCAACCCAACCCGATAACTATAAAAAATTAAAACTACGGGGAGGCCCAGCTCAATCCTGATGCCATCACTTACAAACTATTTAACTATCACAAATTTTTTCATTTATTAATTCCCAAAACTTAAATTAACATAGTACCTGACAAGTGTAATACGACTGCCAACACATGCAGTGTTCTAGATTACAAATTTAGAAAATAATAATTCAAATAAATAACTGCTAATAAATCTGTGAGAAAGGAAGCAGGTTATTCTGAAAAAGAACTCCTCCTGAGCCTGAAAAAATAGGGTGAACAGGAGTGAGCGTTCAAGTTACAGAGTAAGATATTGATTTTAAAAATAATTTCTATAACTATTTAATTCTAATGCATTCCTAAGGATGAAATGCAATACCGATCAATAATTTTCATCAAATTCAAACAATATTCAACTAAATAATAATTTGGAGCACTCACACACACATATACCATATCAAATAAAATACATATGGGAGCTAATCCCCTATACTGCTCTCTTAGTCCAAAACCTGCCAGCGAGATTAACTCGAGTCGGACTTTCGCTTAATAATCTAATTGCGGAGGTCAGCGAGATCAACTCAAAACAGTACTCACCCCGACTTCCTCAAAAGAACCGGGCCCCAAGTGAGACAAGCTTAAGCCGACTTGCCCATCTTACCCATATTTATCACACCACACCACACGCATATCGACACACGCACACAGCTCTAAATTACCCTAAGGTGACATCTACATCCATTTTTGCAATTAAGAAAATACAACATAAAATGTGCCCAGTATTTAGTTACATACATATATTTATATATGATGTATGAGCATGCCTTGAATATATAATAATATTAAAATTGTAATTAAAATCAATATCTACTCACAAATTAATCGTTGATCACCGAGGAGGCTGGGCTAAGGAGGAGGAAGGTCAGACTCACCTAAACATTATATCAAAAATTTTATCAATATTTATTCAAACAAAACTTTAAAGAGTCAAAGAATAAATCCTAAGTTTTAACGAAAATCCGGTAGAATTTTCCCTATACCTAAGACCTACCCAATCTGCAAAATGATCCAAATAATACTTTTAAAATCACAAATCTCATCAACATCACATGACCCTCTTTGGCTCTCCAATCCAAGCAAATCTCACAAAATCAAAAAATTGCATTTTTGCCTCTAAAACTAATATTTTGCAAAAATCATTCAAATAAGCTCTAAAAATTCTAAAATTTTATCTTGCGGTCCTTAATAAGGTTATAAGACTATTACAAAAAGAATTATAATTTTTTAATCACCCATGAATATTTTATGAATTTTTATTCTAAACTCAATACTAGGTAATTAAAGAAACTTAGGGTTCAGGTTTACCTATGTTGATTCTAATACTTGGAACTCATCCGAGGCGTCTGAAAATGCTAGAATCGACTATAATATTGGCCACGGTTTAGGACGGACCACCGGGCCACTGGATTTGGTCAAAAACACAATCCCGACGTTTGGTGAGCTATTATTGATTGGAATGCACCTAAATTAAGCCCAAAAATTGTCAATAATTATCATAAAATTATTTTTAATTTTTTGAGAATTGACAGGGCCCAAAAATCTCACCAAGTGACTTGGGCCATCCGATGATAGTCTTTTTCAAATGTTGTCTGATTGGAGCGGGGTCGGTCCCATATCAAAAATTTCGTCGCCCTGAGTCCATCGGTGGCCTTAAATTTCTAATCCAATGATCGAATAGCCGAAAAAGTGACCGAAAAGCTTGAAACCCATGTGTTTCCTTCCAACTTTTCCTCGATGATTCTCCTTTCTCTGGCCACCAAACGGAGTGCCACTGGTCCCATCTAAAATCCTGTCATCTCAGGAATTCGTGGCACTTAGAATCACAAAAAATGGCCACCGGAATCGGCCGAAAAGACATCAGAAAGTTGGGCCCCTCTTTGCGTGACTTTTCTCTCTCTCCTCCTGTCTGATGCCTCGCCGTCGTCATTCGTGCAGGAGGGATGTGGGGGAAAGTCATGCCAAAGGTGGGTGGTTGAGGGTTGTAGAAAAAAATGGAGGGGAGGGTGGGGGAGAGAGTAGACTAGAGACAGAGAGATAGGGGGGCCTTGCCGAAAAAATATCTGATTTTTTTTAATCTTTTAATTACATAACTAGTCCTTAAACTTTTTCATATTTTTCAATCAAGTCCAAAAATGAAATTTTTGTGTATAATAATAATAATAATAATAACAACAATTAAATTAAACCTTAAAAATTAAGTTTGAAAATAATGAAATAATAATAATATATATTTTTTGAAAGTTGATTTAACATTGGTTTATAAAACCAACCATTCAATTAAAATTGGCTATTTTGAAATGATATTAAAATACTTTATAAAAATATGAAATTTATATATTATTATTATTATTATTATTATTATTATTATTATTATTATTATTATTATTATTATTAAATTTTCAAGTTATTACATTATTAAGTAATAATATGATCAAAGTTTAACATGTTATTAAGCAATAAACATGATTAAACCATTAAAACACTGCTATCCTTATTTATGTTAATTGCATTTTGATTGAAATAAAGAACAAAAATACTAAAAGAATGAAAAATATAAAAAAGAAATTAAATAAAATTAATAAAATTGAAGAACTGTATTACCTTTCATAATTAAATTCTATTTTAGCATATATTATTTATATATAAGAAATATGGATTATTTTTTAAAATAAATAAATTATAATAATATAATATTATTTGCAAAAAAATTAAGAGAAAATTAAATGAAAATAAATTAAATCACAAGTACATTAGAAATTTAATTTTTTAAAATTTGATCAATTTTTAATAAAAAAACTTAAAAACAAAAAATTTATTTTTTCTTTAATTTTTATATTTTGAAAAAAAAATAATGAATATTTGATTGAAACTTGAAGTGTTTCTAATTTTACTTTTTTATGTTTTTTTCTTAGGCTATTTTTTCAATTAATTACTAAAATTTATTTCTTTACTATAATATATGAAAATATAAATAATAATAGCATATATTAATAAATAAATTAAGATATAATTCTTTTAATTATTTATAAAATTATTTATAATTTATTTTTTATTACTATTTTATTTCTGTAATTAATTTATAATATGATATTACAATTTGTATATGTATCTATAATTTATAATTAATATATATGTAAAATTATGAATGGCGAGGAAGCTCATACATTTTTTTTTTAAATAATTCTATTAATAATAATACATAGTATTTTTAACTCTCTAAAATATTTTAAAATTTTAGTTTTAAAATTAAAAAAACAAAAAATAAAATTTGAGTGAATATTTTTATAATTAAAGGAGATTAAGGATCGCAACGGGTAAATACCCGCGAAAATCACCTATCCAAACTTAATCAATATTTTCAAAATCTGAATCTGTTCTAATATTATCAACTACCTAAATTCATCATAAAGCCAATTATTATAAAAAAAATATCCGAATCCATTTAATTTTATATATTTTAATTAATAATATATATATAATTATTTTTATTAATAATTTATATTTTAAAATTTTCAAAAAATATTTAAATTATGTTTTATTTAAAATAAAATATAAATATTACTATAAAGAATATATATTTTATATTTAATTAAGTATTTATATAAATGGATTCAAGTAACGAATACCTAATATGTAAAATCTAAATCCGATCTGAATCTATCACATGTATTATTTTTCAAATCCGAATACGTTTCAAACCTAATTATATACTATCTAAACTCGTGCTATTAGAGCTCAGTTGGATCGAGTACTAGCCAAAATCTGATCCGTTGCCATTCTAATGAGGTGAACTCCTTTCTATGATTTTAACTTAAATGTTTAGTAATTTCGAAAAAAAAAGTGTTGAGTAATATTAGTATTATATTTTTAGTAAAACTAGGATTATATAAGTATAGTTTGATTAGAAAAAAAAAAAAAAGCTAGTTCCTCTTTTATTTATGAATTAACAAAAAAGTTTTATTATTAAATAAAGGAAAATATCTATATTTTTTAATTAAAAAAACTTCATTATATTATAGATTTATTTTAATTTTTAAACATTTACATTTCTTATATTTTTAAACATATTATTATATTTTTTTATTATATTACATTTAAGTTTGCAATTTTGTTAATTTTATATGTTAATAAATAAACTAACTTTTATGAAAATATGATCCTATAAGAGAATAATTCTTTATTTAATAAATATTTTATTTATATAATTAATTAAAATAACATAAAATTAATATTTTAATTTAAATAACTTAATATAATATTTATAATACTATAATAATATTATATTATATACAAAATTAATGAAAAATTATGCACCAAAAATTAAATTACGAGTTAATATAATGATGCACATTTAGAAAAATTAGCAATATTTGAAAATATGAAATTAACATTTATAATAAAAATTGAAAAGCATTATTTTAATTTTTTATGAAAAATGGACTTATTTAAATTTACATGTAATGTTTTGAATTTATTGAATTAAAAATTAAATTTATTTAATTTTAATACAGTTATCATTAACATTTGCTGACATATATGTCATTTAATAAAAAATATCACTATTTTATTTAAAAATATAAAATATTTAAAATTTAAATAGTATAAAATACTTAAATTTTCATTTTAACTAATTTTTTATATTCTTTTAATTATTAGTTATAAAAAATATTTAAAATTTAAAAATAAAAAATATTTATTAAAAAAATTAGATGATTGATTTATCTAATTATTTAAAAATATTTTATTAAATTTAATTATTAGTATTAGATAATATTTGACTTAATAATTTTATTTTAGTAATTATTAGTATTACATTAAAAAAACACATTTGCCTAAAAATTAAGGTAATAAAAATTTCTACAGGAATACCCATTATATCCCTTATCGTTCAATGACAAATCAATAATAATAGTATTTAAAATTTTAATAAAATTTAATTTATATTTAATATAATTAATTAAAAATTTTAATATATTTTATAAATATAAAAATAAAATAAAAAATAATTCATACAATGCACAAATAATACGGCTAGTTAACTGGGTCGGCCTTCAGTCAACAGGCTCTAAAAAACCCGCGGCCCAATGCTATAGGTATTATCTTCTTTTGTATTTATTATATTAATATAATTAATAAATACAAAATATTTATATTAAAAATATATTCAATTCTATTTTATAATAATATAAGATATTAGACTTTCATCTTATAAATAAAATTATTATAAAACATAATTATTATTTGTCAATAATAAAATCATTTAATTAATTCAATTAAAATAAAATTTTAATAATTCAATATATTGAATATTGGTTATGAATATATAATTTATTTTAAGACTAATTAATATAATTAAAAAAATAGTTAATCCACATCTAAAAAAAGCCTAATATCATTCTTATAATAATAGGTGGAGTACATAAATATATACACATTGTTTTAAAATATTTTTTAATTGTTAAAAAATAAATTAAATTTATTATAAATTATATTGGAATTTAAGAGTAAAGTAAATTTAATCATATATTACTTATAAACCAAATTTATATGTTTAATATATTAACTCTAAATAGATATTATAAAAAACATTTATAGATATTATTATTATTATTATTATTATTATTATTATTATAAAAAAATAATTATATCAATCAAAATTTTACTATTTTAAAATAGTGTTTATAGTTAAAAGAAAAAGAGATATATTGTTAAAATGGATGAACAATATGTTGTCATTATACTTTTATTGTAATGGGATGAAAGTTTGATATTCTTTAATATAGTGTTAATGTATGAATTAAAATTCATTTTGTTATAAAATAAATTCGTTTTAAAATTATTTAAGAAATATAATAATAATAATAATTAACACAAATTTAATAATTAAAAAATTAAAATAATAACAATAAAAAAATAAAATAGTTAATAAATAAAAAATAATTTTAGAAATTTAATTAATAAAATAAAACATCTAAATATTCTTTCTAGCTTAAAAAATTTAACTAATTGAAAACAAAATCGGGTATTATGTTAAAAAATTTGACGATATATATTTTGTAAAAATTAAAAATAAGATATTTGTTTTTAGTAATAATATAATAAATTATTAAAAAATAAAGACATTGAAAATAAAAATCCACAGCAAAGTAATTGATCACAACAATTATTAAACAATAAATTACACTTTATTATAAATAAATTTGTTTCAAAATCATTTTAATAATAATGATTAAATAATTTGTAAGTATTTAAATTAAAATAAAAATTGAGATAAAAAATAATCTCTCTCTCTCTCTCACTCTCTCTCTCTCTCTCTCTCTCTCTCTCTCGTTAACCCATATGTTATACAAAGAAATAAAATTGAGAGTTTGTTGGACATTGTTTGTGAAACTAATACTGAGAAATTTATTTTTTTTAAATATATTAATTATAATATATTAAAAATAATTTAAAATTAAATTTAATAAATTTTAATTATAGTAATATTAAAATAATAAAATTATTTTTTAAAATTATTTTTTATAAATATTTAAAATAATGTTTTTATATAATTTTATTAAAAATTAGTCCTTTAAATTCAATAAAAAAATCAAAAAGCAGACTAGAGAGGACTTTTTACCTATTTAGGAACAGTAAAAGATGCCTCTCCTTGACGACGACGACGACAATAATAATAATAATAATAATAATAATAATAATAATAATAATAATAATATTAACAATAATAATGATCTCTCCCTTCTCTTTCTAACCTCAGCTTATCATTTATTCTGAAAGCGCAAAAAAAATCAACGAGAAAAGATAACGCCATTGCTACAGCTTAGCTCCGAGTAGGATAAACTCCTGAAAATGAAGGGCTTGATTCAGCTACCTTACGATGCTTCTGTGCGGGTTTTATTAGCTTCACTGGAACGAAATTTGCTGCCAGACACTGTCATTAGGAGCCTTACTCGACTGCTCTTGGCCTCCCGTCTTCGTTCTGGCTACAAGCCTTCCTCTGAGCTCCAGCTCTCTGACCTCCTCCACTTAGTTCATTGTAATGCTTTTTCTTACAGTATATATATATATATATATATATATATATATATATATATATATATATATATATATATATATATATATACCCTTTTTTCTTTTTCTTCTTTTTAGATCTGATGTATGTATGAATTGTTTTTGTAGCTCTCAAAGAAATGCCTATAGCTATCAAGACGGAGGAGCCCAAAGCTCAACATTATGAATTGCCTACTTCTTTCTTCAAGTTGGTTCTTGGTAAAAATTTAAAGTACAGGTATTATTTATTTTTAATGCATTGCAAATACAGTGGAATTAATCTATTTCCCTTTTGTCTTTGTGAATAGACACAAGTACTTTGTTTATTAGCAATTAGCAGTTCTATGGCCATGAATCATGCTAGTCTCCCCCCTCCTTTGGGATTTTTTTTTTTTTAACTTTTTGGGTGAAGAAATGAACGATAACAACACAATCAAGGAAAAATAACAATGGGATCGAACTTGAAGACCTTTTGATTTCTAAGGAACAAGCTTTGGCTAGTTTACCACTAGATTAAGGTCTTATTGGATACTAATTGGACATGTTTGGTTCACTTAGAAAGGGAATGGAAATGAAAAACAAAAATTTGCTTGGATCTCCTAGTCTGGTCATGCTCTAATTTTAGTATAAAATTTAATGACAATCTTAAAAAATTATTATTATACTTAAAAGTCATTTTCACCTAAATTTAAGTTATTCTAATATAAAAATTTTGTAAAATGTCTAAAGTTGCTGTGTACCGAATAATGAGAAAATGGACTCTTGTTACAGGAACTGCATTCCATTATCATTTCTAACCAAAAGCTACTTTGTTTTGGTGGAGCCCCTGATTACTCTCTCCATTTATGACTGCTATTTTTCTGGAAATTAGCTTTTGTTCCAATAAATTCAATACTTTGCCCTCAACTATTGGTGGTGCTATGCAAGTACACAACAGAAGATCTCTTTGTGCATCTTCTCCTCAACATATTTATCACACAGTATTATTGTTGCTTTTGTCATCTTCAACATTTCTCATGTTATGTGAAAACTCAGAGGCATTAGGCAGTCAACATTTCCACTGATATTAGTTTTTGGATGAACATTTGCTTTGATATTATATGAAGTGATTTTGTTTATATGTGAACAAATGCAGTTGTTGTTATTTTTCTGATAAATCAAACACCTTAGAGGATGCTGAGAAAGCAATGTTGGAGCTCTACTGTGAAAGGTCACAGCTAACAGATGGCCACACTGTCCTTGATGTTGGATGTGGCTGGGGGTCACTTTCCTTATACATTGCCAAAAAGTACAGCAATTGCAGGATTACTGGGATTTGCAACTCAACAACCCAGAGAGCATTCATTGAGGAGCAGTGTCGGTATAATGCTTAATACATTAGCAATATATCATTCACTTCAAATGGTAGATTTTGTGTCAGATATATAGTATTATCTAATAAAAAAAAACGATATTGACCATTTTCTATTAATAAAGTAATATATTCTTGGTTTCTTCACAAATTGGAAGCTGAGGATCAGCAGATGATCCAAACCATTTAATCACCCTTTTCTGTAGGGAACATCAGCTGCAGAATGTAGAAATCATTGTTGCAGATATTAGCACATTAGAAATGGTGGCATCCTATGATCGTATATTCTCCATTGAAATGTTTGAGGTGAGTGCTTTTCATGTCACACTACTGATGCTAAGATTTAAGTTGATATGATTTGATAATTGGTTTTGTCCTCTAATAGCATATGAAAAACTACAAAGATCTTCTTCATAAGATATCCAAGTGGATGAAACAGGATAGCCTTCTTTTTGTGCATCATTTCTGCCACAAGGCATTCGCTTACCACTTTGAGGTATGACTATTTGTTGAGCACCTGCACATGTATGTTTGATCTACTTAATTTATTTGAAAGGCTACTGATGGGCGTATCCGCAAGTATACGGGTCATCTCAAGTAATAGAGTGATGAATCAAGTATCGTTCCTACGAGATTTGTCGTTTGAGTACCAAACTATGAATGAAGCAATTATTTGGGCTAATGATTGGTGAATAAATGGTAAATGTAAATGAGCAAAGTAAATTGATTAATCTAATTGGAATGGGTAAAGAGTAAGCAAATAAAATCTAAATTTAGATGTAATTATACTAAATTAATTATACTTTCGTACGATATTTGATTAATTTAAAACCCATTAAGTTTTGTAATCAATCATTAATTCCTCTTAAAACCCTAGTTTATTTCTAAATCTAAGTAATTTTAAGTTCCAATCCTTAATTATCTATCAATTACTTTCACGTTTCGGTCCTTCAATCAAAGATTAACATAATACCCAATGGGTACCAACATTAGACAAGTAAAATAAGCACGCAAGGAAGGAATCAAAACTCATTTTTATATAAAATATGGAAATATCCAGTCCAAATCTACAAATTAATCTAAAACATATTTCCCAACTCTGAAATCCAAATAGTTTACTTACTCATATTCATATTGGTATTTACAAGAAAGATTGATGGGAAAGTAAAGAAAAATATGATAAGAGGACTAAAAATAGAAAAACCCAGGTAGAAGAACTAAAAACTCTAATTTCCGGAGCTCCCAAAGATGGTTGCAGCAGCTCCTTCCTCAGAAAAATGGGGTCCTCCTCCTCTCTCTATTTATAATTTTTTTTCTTTTCTTTGTTTCTTCCTATTTCCTCTTGTGGCAAAAGCTAGAAAATGATGCTTTTATATGGTCCCAAAGGTTGCCCTAAAAATAGATAAGAGCCAAGGAGTGGATAGGAAATGAGGTGTAAAATTATCCAAGTCAGCAGCATTATTCACGTTCTGGGCAGTCTGCTTAGGGTACTGCTTAACCCTAAGCAGCTTCTTCAGCAAATTTCAGCCTCTGGTTGCACTGTCTGCTTAAGGTTAAGCAGACCCTCAGCAAATCTCGGCAGGCTTGGAATAAAATGGGTTTTTCTGCTCATGCTTGACTTCCAGCTTGACCTGTGCTGCACCTTAAGCACTGCTGCTTACCCTAAGCAGGATCTCAAGCAGGATCTTAAGCAATTCTCGGCAGGTTTTGGGATGAAAGCTTGAATGTGTAGGATTTAAGCTGTGCTTGACTTGCCGGTTGACCAGGCTTGAGGTTAAGCAATATGATATATCCTAAGCAACATCGTAAGCAAAGTCTCAAGCAAATTTCGGCTAACTTGATCTTTCAAGACTTGATTTCTTTAACTTTCCTCCATACTCAAAGAGCTCCAAATTTCTTCAAATCACTTTCTAATGCACTCATTGACCCTCAATTTGCCAAAAAAACCTATTAAAAACAATAAAATTATAAAAATCAAATTTAAAGTAACTAAAGTTAACAAATAAGCTAAAATAAAGCTAAAAATATAAAATATATTAAAATATAAGGGTAAAATGGATGCAAAACTACCCTAAAATGTCTATATGAAATGAGTGCAACAGCTACCTCTTGCATATCTAATAACATACATTCCATCTTCTGTTTCTATTCAGGATATAAATGAAGATGACTGGATTACTAGGTATTTCTTCACTGGAGGAACAATGCCTGCTGCAAATCTGTTGCTTTATTTCCAGGTCAGCTCTGCGTCTCTCATCAGCAAACATATCTTTTCCTTCTACAGCATAAATTAATCTAGGTTCAAATAGCGATGACTAGTCATGTGCCAGTGGATAAGAATACTAAAGCTAAAGAATTCATAAATAAAGATGTACAGCATAGCCACATCAGATCTTATCAAGACTTATTCTTTCTGAAAACTTATGCGCAGGATGATGTTTCTGTTGTCAACCATTGGCTTGTGAATGGGAAACATTATGCACAGACAAGGTGAGGATGGATAGTAACCCTGCAATTTATTGTACTTTCCAGATTTATCATTCTCCTGTCTTGAGGCAATAGACGTGCCTAATTTAATTTTATGATTTACTGAAAACTTGTAGTGAGGCGTGGCTCAAAAGAATGGACCAAAACATGGCTTTGATTAAGCCAATAATAGAATCAACTTATGGCAAGGATCAAGCTATCAAGTGGACCGTCTACTGGAGAACATTCTTTATTGCAGTTGCAGAACTTTTTGGATACAACAATGGGGAAGAATGGATGGTTGCACTATTCCTATTTAAGAAAAAATGAGCATGAAAAAACTCCTCCCAGTTAAAAGTTTCTCTTGTTTGAATTAAATAAGCCAAATTTGATGGTAATTAGTCGCCAATCACTATTACTATTGTATTATTTCTAATATATTTTGACTAGTTTTTAACTAGGTCAAACCAAGTTCTTCTTAATCATCCGGTTGCTTGCAGTTCATTATTGGGTTTCTGGCCACAATCCCACTATTTATCACTTTCTTAAGATCATATGATATTATAATTAGTCTTTTTTCTTGTAGGACATTACAATATGGAGATTGAACTCAAAACTTTTATATGATATTATATTTGTGTATCAATTAATTCATATATATACTCCAATCAGATACAGTATGTAACTAATTAATTAGTCTTTAAAGACTAATTTATTTCATGATAATTCCACTGCTACCTTCTTTTAAGCCCTCTAATTAGCTCCAAGGACAACCAGAATGTATTTTTTAATTAAATCAAACGATTAATAGATAGTTTCGCATGATTGTTCTAATAATTTTTATTTAATTTTGTGACCAAAACACGCGTTATCTATTTGTAAAAAAATTGCATTAAAAAATAAGAACATTAAATAATATATTATTCAAAATAAAAAGATTAAATAATTATAAATATTAAATAATAATTTTTCATAAACACTTGAAAATTTTAAAATATAAAAGAAAGTAAAGTGATTTTAGGTTGAGCAATGAAATTTCAACTATTTATTTAACAAGGGGCTGCTGGTTTGTTATTGAATTGCATTTGGACATTGCAGGCTGTGAAGAAGGGTTGATTTTCAACCAAGACAGATCTTACCCTCAAATATATTGAGTAGAAAAACCATGAATTATGCATACACAACACAGGATTGAAAACTGAGACTGCATATGAAAAAGAGTCTTCGTTTGGTGATCAACTCATTAAAATTCAAAGCCCATCGAGTTCGAGGAGGCTAAGCTTCACGTTCTTTTATGCCTCGTCAATTAGAGGGGTCAAAGGATGAAAAAAAATGGATTGGCACGTGCTTGTGGGGGACAAAAGACTAGCTATTGGACACGTGTATCAATGCAACACCAGATCTCAAGAAAATTATTAATTAGATTCGATCTATCAGCGTATCTGTAAAACCTATATATTTATATTTTTATTCATAATAAATAATTTTTTTTTCTAAATTTAATATGTCAATCAATTTATGAATATTAAATTGAATCATTTAATATAAGTTGGAGTTTAGATCTATGGGTTAAATTAGATTTAAAATAGCCAAGGCTTGAAATGGAGTGTTTAAATTCAAGGCTTAAGGAAACTAGAACTAAAATCACATGACTTCTTAGTTCCACTTTTAGTTTATTTAATTTTAATTTGATTCATTTTGATTTGGATAAATTATTATTTAGTTTTATATTTTAATGAAATTAATTATTTAATTTATAAATTTTAAAAAATATATTATTTAATTTTTATATTTTACTTTTTGATAAGTTGTTTATTTATTTTGTCAATTTTTTTATTAGTTAATATTGATTAAATTATTATTTAGTTTCTCAATTTTAATGAAATTTATTAGTTACTCTTTATATTTTGAAAAAATACATTAGTTAATTCCTACAATTTAACTCTATTAATTATTTAGTCACATAATTTTTTTTTTATATCTGAATTACCCTAATCTTTTCACTTATATTTCTCTTCTATCCTCTCTTATTTCTCTATCTTTATATTTTTTGTCCTTTACACTCACACCCTTTTTCCTCCTTATTCTCTATTTGTTTTCATCTGTTGATAAAAATAGTATAAACTGTATATACAAAAAAGTTAATCAGTTTCCTTAAATAAATTTCTAAATACTCAACTCAACTCAACTCAACTAAGCCTTTATTCAAAAAATTTGGGGTCGGCTATACGGATTCGCTTTCTCCACTCCAAACGATTTTGGGTTAAATCCTAAAAAATGTGTAATGCTTCTAGGTCATATTGTACTACTCTCCTCCAAGTCAATTTAGGTCTACCCCTTTTTTTCTTTCTATCCTCTAACCTAATGTGCTTTACTTGTCTAACTAGAGCCTTCGTATGTCTATGCTTCACATGACCAA
Organism: Hevea brasiliensis; assembly: GCF_030052815.1. Taxonomy (NCBI): domain Eukaryota; kingdom Viridiplantae; phylum Streptophyta; class Magnoliopsida; order Malpighiales; family Euphorbiaceae; genus Hevea; species Hevea brasiliensis. Next base: position 9,768,342 of record NC_079503.1, on the reverse strand, counting down.
ACCACCTCAATCTCTCTTCTCTCAACTTATCCTCAATTGGCACCACTCCTACCTTTTCTCTAATACTCTCATTACGGACTTTATCTAGTTTAGTATGGCCACTCATCCACCTTAACATTCTTATCTCCGCAACTCTTATCTTAGACGCATACGACTCATTCAGTGCCCAACACTCACTACCATGTAACATAGCCGGTCGTATGGCTGTACGGTAAAATTTTTCTTTCAACTTATTGGGAATCTTGCGATCACATAAAACTCCCGTGGCACGTCTCTACTTCAACCATTCGACTTTAATCCTATGACTAACATCCTCCTCACATCCCCCATCTACTTGAAGGACTGAGCCGAGATATTTAAAGTGATTACTTTGGGACAGTACTACTTCATCCAAACTTAACTCCTTCCCTATCACCAGTTTGACCTTCACAGAACTTGCAATGTATATATTCTGTCTTCGTTCTACTTAAATTAAAACCCTTTGACTCTAGAGTACTTCTCCAAAGCTCTAGTTTTTTATTGACTCCTTCTTGCGTCTCATCTATCAGAACAATATTATTCGTAAATATCATGCACTAAGGAATACTCTCTTGTATATGTTTCGTCAATTCATCTAAAACTAATGTAAAAAGGTAAGGGCTTATAGCTGATCCTTGGTGTAATCCAATTGAGATCGAAAAATCTCTTGTGTCCTTTTCCACTGTGCGCACAATAGTAGTTGCTCATTCATACATATCTTTCAACACTTGTATGTACCTAATAGATACCCTCTTTTGTTCTAACACACTCCATAAGACATCTCTTGGAACACTATCATAAGCCTTCTCCAAATCAATAAAAACTATGTAGAGATCTTTCTTTACATCTCTATATTTCTCCATCAAGCTTTTAATGAGAAAGATCACTTCCATAGTTGAACGATCGGGCATGAAGCCAAATTGATTAAGAGAGATAGAAGTATCATGACATAGTAGATGCTCCACAACTCTCTCCCACAACTTCATAGTATGGCTCATGAGTTTAGTTTCTCTATAGTTTGAGCAACTCTATATGTCTCCCTTATTTTTAAAAATAGGTACTAAAATACTCCTCCTCCATTCATTAGGCATTTTCTTTGAGTTTAGAATCTTATTAAATAATTTACTTAACCATGTCACTCCCATATCTCCCAAACACTTCCACACTTCAATTAGTATTCTATCGGGTCCACAGGCTTTACCTAATTTTATTCTCTTAAGTGCTTCCTTTACTTCTAAAGATCTAATCCTTCTAGTATAATTCACATTCTAAATAATTGAGGAAAATTATTTCTCAATAGATAAAACACAAAAATAATGTTCAATGAATTGAAAATTTTAAAAAATGTACATTCAAATTTACTTTTCACATAACAAAATTTATATTGTTATCCAAGAATATATTTTTCAAAATACATAGATAAACTAATTACTTTCACTAAAATTTTTAGTAGTATTCTTCAAAATATAGTGATTAACTAATTAGTTTTCTTAAAATATAAGGACTAAATAGTAGTTTGAATAGTATTGTAACACCCCTAATTTTTTAATTAATTATTTTATGGGTAGATATTAATATTTTATTTTATTTAAATTTAGAGAAATTATTTGAAATTTTTTAGATTTAAGAAATCGGGTTCGATTTTCTGAAAATATAAAACTTTGATGATTTTTAAAAATTAATTTAAAGACTACGTGACAAAACTAAAAATATATTTGGACTCTGCGAAATTTTCTGAGTTTTCTAGAAATTTTTCAGAATTTTTGGGCATCGTTTTTTTGTCTCAGGGCAAAGTAAAAATTCAATTTTGGGTATCTTGAATCGAACTAGCCGAATCAAACAGGATCGGATCGGACCGGTAGAATCGGACAGGCCCATTTTTTTTTTCTTCTTCTTCTTCTTCGTGCGCCCCCGACATCCTCCCTCTCTCTCTCATTTTCTCTCTCCTCTCTCCTCCTCTCGCCACCCCACCGCCGCCCCAGCCTCCCCAGCTCGCCGGCGCACTATCTCAGCCCTTCCCCCTTGCCGGCCGCCTCCTGTAGCACCGGAAAAATGCGCCCAAAGGCTCTTACAAGTGTAGCGCGAGACTTCACAGTGTTTTTCTGAGCATTAAATGAGTTTAGAAAATTTCGTAAAAATTATATACTAACCCCCGTGTTGTGGACTTTGCGTAAGTACCTTCAATTCCGGGAAATTCAATAGTTGCTCAGGTTTGCAATTTCGGGCCAGGCAGACAGGATACCAAAAAAGTCTTCGAATTGGGTCAAGTTTATAGGCTACCCCACAGTTTTCAGATGTCCCGGACGCGTCTCCAGGGTCGGAATTGACATAGGCAAACCCGAACCCTCATTTTCTTAATTATCTAATGCTTGATTTTGATTAAAAATCTATAAAATATTTGTGGTAGGTTAGAAAAATATAATTCCTTTTGCGTTAGCTCTATAATATTGCTAAGGACCGCGGGGCAAAGTTTTAGAATTTTTAGAGCTCATTTGGGTAGTTTTTGCAAAAGGGGTAATTGTAGGGATTAAATTGTAATTTTTTAAATTATGATTGTTGACTGTTTGGGTGGGCCTAGGAGGGGCCATGTGATGTGATTGAGTTGTGGATGTGTGGCTTGTGAATATAGAAGTGCAATTTGAACCCTTTTTCAAGTTGGGTAGGTCCTCGGTATAGGGGAGACTCTGTCGAATTTTCTGCACGACCGAGGGTGTATTTGGTCTTTTTCAAACTTGTATTGAGTCAAATATATTAAAAATTGTAATGAAATTTTATCAGGTGAGCCGGTACAACCTTCCTCCTCCGCTCAGCTGCCGTAGTGACTGCGGTTAAGTCTGTGAGTAAAATATTAATTTTAATTATAATTTCGATATTATTATATGGTCAAGCATGTCCATGCATCACTTATAAATATGTATCTATGTAGTTAAACGCTAGGCACATTTTATACTGCATTCATAATTGATGAAGTACCATGGTTGTTGTTTGTGGTAATTTGGAGCAGTGTGTGTGCGTTGGCGTGCTTGTGGTATGGTATTGGATATGGACAGGACGAGTGGACACGGCTTGAGAGACACTCGCTGGGACCCGGTCCTTTATGGATAAGTTAGGGTAGACACGGCATGAGAGACACTCGCTGGGACCCCGCATTTGGTTTATTAAGCGAAAGTTTGGCTTGAGAGAGACTCGCTGGCAGAGGTTGGATTAAGAGAGCTGTGTAGGGGATCAGCTCCCATATATGTACTGTTTGTACAGTGTTACGTGGGTGAGTGCTCCAAATTACCTTTTTACTTCTATGATGTGGTTTGTATGAAAATTATGATGATGTTGCATTCCATGCCTTAAGATGCATTAGCTTTAGTTAGCTATAGAAATTGTGATTAAAATTAGTATTTTACTCTCTGAGTCGAATGCTCACTCCTGTTCATCTATTTTTCCAGGCCACATGAGGATTACTTGTTGTGACTAACCTGCTCTTCTTCTTCGCAGGTCAATTAGTAGTATTTGATGTATTTTATACAATTGAGTTAAATTTTAGACTCCGCATGTGTTAGAAGTATTTTAATTAATTTGGGTCGGTAATATAATATGGTGTTGAATTTGTAAGATTATTAATTACATGTATAACTGGATTAGATGAGGGAGCTGAGCTCCCATTAGATTTTTGATATTATGAGCATGTGGAGGGTGAGCTGAGCTCTCCAATTTATTTTATATTGTGTTTACAGGTCGGGTGAGTCAAAAACTCCCCGTTGAATTGTCCATTTTATGGCCGGACTTTGTCCGATTGAATTCTTGAAATTAGGCCGAAATGGGCCTTAGGATTGGGTTGAGGAATAGTTAGGTTTACTATGAGCCTCGAGGGCTTTAGGCTGACCCAGGTCCTAGTGCCGGTCCGGCCCATAGGTTGGGTCATGACAAGAGTGGTATCAGAGCTTAGGCTCCAGATTCATAGGGAATTTATGTCTAAAGTATTGGGAAGAGTCTAATAGGAGTCACATATGGAGAATAGGGTCCACATTCGTCCTTGCATTGTCATCTTTGCTTCTAGTTTCTGCTTTATATAATTTTGTGTAAATATGAGTCTATAAAGCTGTGTAACATGCCGTTTTGAATTTTTGTGGGCTAATGCTGCTGAATTTCAGGAAAATGCGTAGACGCAGAAGAGCTGCCACTGCACCAGAACGGGATGTGCCAGACGAGGTGTCGACACAGGATGAAGCACCTGTCCCAAGGAGGTGGGGTAGGAGACCTAGAGTTGCTCATGTAGAAGAGTAGCCGCCAAGAGTTCAGGAACAGTCTTTTATGGCCCAAGGTCCCATGGACCCAATGGCAGCTACCTTAGCCGGATTGCAGAGCACCATCGATATGATGGCACAATATATGATCCACCCTCCACAACAGCAGTAGCCCACCGGACCAAGAGGGGAACCTTACAAATAAATAAAAAATTTCAAAAAGTTAGTGCCTGGTACTTATGATGTGCCAGATGATGCCTATCGATTTTTGGATTCTTGCAAACAGGTAGGGATGGAGTTGCAGTTGACTGATAGGAGGCTTATAGAGTCTGTGCAGCATGCATTAGGGCTAGTGCCAAGACAATGGATGACAGACTACGTACTATCTTGTATTGAGGAATTATCATGGACCCAGTTGGTGGAACTGTTCATTAACAGGTTTGTGCCAAAAAGTTTCAGAGATCAAAAGTAGTGAGCCTTTGAGGCCTTAAGGCAAAATGGTAGATCCGTTGATGAATATGTTACAGAATTTTTTGAACTGAGCAGATATGCCCTCACGGCAGTGGCTACAGAAACTATGAAGGTAAAGAGGTTCCTAAAGGGGTTGGATAGGAGGTATACAAAGATGTCTGATTAGTCTTTTGATGTGATAGTTGATTGAGCCCGATAAATTGAGATTAGCTATACAGGAGATAACAATGGAAGGGCAAAGAAGAATAAAGCAGAAGGTTCTTCAAGTGTTCCCTACATGGGTACCACAGATAGCAGAGGCCAAAGTCACTATAGAGGAAGGGGTAAAAACAACAAGAAAGGTGGTTTTAAACACAAATCTTGAGAATTCAGACCAGGGTATGGATCCAGCAGTGGTCACAGTTCGGGTTATAGCAGTTCTGGGTTTGGTTCAGTATCCTCCTTGGCACCTTGCATGCAGTGTGGAAGAGGACATTCAGGACCTTGTATGATGGGTTCAAAAGTATGTTTCCGGTGTGGCCAGTAGCGTCACTTTGCTAGAGAATATCCAGTGTTCAGCGAGCCACAAATGGGGTCACAGGGTTTTATTGCAAATGTTCCTCGTCAATTGTATCCTGGTGCTTCTAGCATGGCAGGCAGTCAGTTCAGTGGCCAACAGGGCCAAGGACAAGGAGGACATGGATTTGGAGGTAGGTCAGGAGGTAGAAGTCAATTACAGGGTTCTGTAATGCAGGGTAGGGGTAAAGCTCGGGTTTTCACCTTGACCCACCAGGATGCTCAGGCTTCCAATGCAGTTGTGGCAGGTATTCTTCTAGTCTGTTCCTATGAGGCTCGTGTTTTGATAGATCCGGGTGCTACTCACTCATTTGTCTCCCCAGTTTTTGCCGTGAGATTGGGTAGGAACCTTACAACTCTAGAATGCCCCTTGTCTGTAGCTACCCCGCTTAGTAACAACATAGATGTGGATATGGTTTTTCCGGGTAGCCCAGTGGTAGTGGATGGAAGGATCCTCCCAGCAGACTTGGTTCCTCTACTAGTAATGGATTTCAATGTAATTTTGGGAATAGATTGGTTGGCAACTCATAATGCCACTTTAGACTGCAGGAACAAAAGGGAGTACTTTCATATACTTGGTGTGGAAGAGTTTAGCTTTGATGGTGACAAGAGCATGGTTCCATATAACTTGGTGTCAGTAATTAATGCTAGAAAAATGTTGAGGCGTGGGTGTCAAGGGTATTTGGCAGTGGTGAGAGATACATCTGTAGAAGGTGTTAACATTGAAAATGTTTCTGTTGTCAAAGAATTCATGGATGTCTTCCCTGAGGAGCTTCCAGGGTTGCCACCAGGAAGGGAAATAGAGTTCTGCATTGATATTGTGCCGGGTATATCAATGTCGCCTTACAGGATGGCACCAGCAGAATTGAAAGAGTTAAAGGAGCAGCTACAGGAGCTTTTGGACAAAGGTTTTATATGTTCGAGCACTTCACCCTAGAGCGCTCCTATTTTATTTGTGAGAAAGAAAGATGGGTCCTTGAGGTTGTGTATTGATTATAGATAGCTGAACAAGGTGACTGTGAAGAATAAGTATCCACTTCCTCGGATCGATGATCTGTTTGATCAGCTCCAAGGGGCTAGATTCTTTTCCAAAATAGACCTACGATCAAGCTACCATCATTTGAGAATCAGGAATGAGGATGTGTCCAAGACAACATTCAGGATAAGATATGGTCATTATGAGTTCTTGGTGATGTCTTTTGGACTCACTAATGCACCAGTGGCCTTCATGGACTTGATGAATAGGGAGCTCAGGCCATTCCTGGACCGTTTTGTCATTGTATTCATAGATAACATTTTGGTATACTCTCAGACCGAGGAAGAACATGTGTGGCATTTGAGGATGGTGTTGCAGACTTTGAGGGAGCACCAGCTATATGCCAAAATTTTAAAATGTGAATTTTGGCTAGAAAGCATCTCATCTTGGGACACGTAGTTTCCAGTGAAGGCATTCAAGTGGATCATAAGAAAATTAAGGCGGTAACTGATTGGCTTAGGGCTACAACAGTTACTGAGGTGCAAAGTTTTCTGGGCCTAGCTGGCTACTATAGATGCTTTGTACAGGATTTCTCCAGGATAACAGCTCCCCTAAGTTAACTCGTAAGAATGTTCTGTTCATTTGGACAGATGATTGTGAAGAGAGCTTCCAGAAGCTTAAGGAATGTCTAACTATCGCCCCTGTGTTCACATTACCGATGAGTGGTGAAGGATATACTGTGTATTGTGATGTCTCTAGAGTTGGCTTAGGGTGTGTTTTGATGCAGAATGGAAAAGTAGTGGCTTATGCTTCAAGGCAGCTAAAGAGACATGAGCAAAACTGCCCCACCCATGATTTGGAAATGGCGGCTGTAGACTTTGCACTAAAAATCTAGAGACACTACCTGTATGGTGAAGTGTGCGAGATATACACCGACCACAAGAGTTTGAAGTACATCTTCCAATAGAGGGATTTAAATTTGAGACAGAAGAGGTGGTTGGAGCTTTTGAAGGACTATGATTGTACCATCCAGTACCACCCTGGGAAGGCCAATGTAGTAGCAGATGCTTTGAGCAGAAAATCTTTTGGCAGCTTGGCATGCATATCAACGAAGAAGAGACCGTTGATTCAGGAAGTATATGAGTTGATGGATCAAGGTCTGATCTTAGATATTTTAGATGAGGGGGTATTATTGGCCAATTTTTCAGTGAGACCAGACCTACGAGACAGAATCAGAGTTTCCCAACACAGAGACCCGCAATTGATGAAGATTATAGAAAGAGTACTGTAACGATCAGGCTCTAACCACTAGAGGAATTGTCCGCTTTGGCCTTAAGCCTCACGGTTTTGTCCCATAGGTGGAATGGAGAACTTCCCAGGAGGTCACCCATCCTAGAATTTCTCTCAAGCGAGCACGCTTAACCCTGGAGTTCTTCCAACTCTCCAGGCCATTCCACCAAAAGGCACCTCTAGTGATTAGTTCCCCCATTTTATATATCATTACTTTTGAACCCAAGACCAACTCCGTGCTTTGTCGATGTGGGATTTGCCTAAGGGACCTTTCTCCCCCCCTTTCGGGACTCAGCGTCCTCGCTGAGGTTTGCCCCACCATCGCCCAAGAGGACACGCGAGCGGCTCTGATACCAATTGTAACAATCGGGCTCTAACCACTAGAGGAATTGTCCGCTTTGGCCTTAAGCCTCACGGTTTTGTCCCACAGGTGGAATGGAGAACTTCCCAGGAGGTCACCCATCCTAGAATTTCTCTCAAGCGAGCACGCTTAACCCTGGAGTTCTTCCAACTCTCCAGGCCATTCCACTAAAAGGCGCCTCTAGTGATTAGTTCCCCCATTTTATATATCATTACTTTTGAACCCAATACCAACTCCGTGCTTTGTCGATGTGGGATTTGCCTAAGGGACCTTTCTACTAAAACATGTCACACTTTACCCCTCTACAAGGCATAACATGATCCCATAGAATACCTAATGAACTACCGAACTTCACCTACCGATAACTCATTAAGTACCCTACGAGGGATTTTAAAACAATTTTCTTACTTTTGTTAAGTGGTGAGCATTTTCTAATAGGTATTTAAAACATATAATTAAAATTAAAAACTAGTTAAAACTTTTGGCCCATTTTATTTTTTCGCAAATTTTATAAAAATTTTGACAGAGTTCCCTCTGTATTTTGAGAAAACAGTTCTTCAAATACCTGTAAAAAAAACACTTCTAAAATTTTTTCTCAATAACTGCTTCAATTTCACAATCAAACTCAATCCATTTCAACAACTCCACAATCATTCAATCAATTTCTCAAGTTCAAAATTCAATAATCCTCAAAATACTAACAATACATTTCATTCAAATTAAATAAAATAGTTCCATTCATATTTATTAGAAATAAAACAATTTAAATACAACATTACAAGATTTACATTAAGAGAATTTCAAACTACAATATATATTACAATTTTATACAAATTTTATACAAACTGCTCAAGACCCATTTTTACATGTCCTTACATTTATGTGTAATATATACATCAAAAGAAATATTTACAGTTAGGGTATAAATTATACCCGAAGACTTTAAGCTGATAGCTCCTCACACCTCAACTCGATCACTGGTCCTCTAGTCTCAGATTCTGACAAAGAATAGAAACTATCCTGAGTACTAGGACTCAGTGGTACACAACATACTGAAATAATCTTTATGCAAAATATAAATCACATTTATTCAAAAATTTGACTAAACATGAGCATTAAACACAAAACATGAATTATGAGGTTTTAATGCAAACCAAGTTCATTTCGAAGTATCAAAACACGTTTCATAAAACCCACAGTTAGAACATGCCATTCGAAACAAATAGAATCTCAATAGCCAGAGGCTAAAGAGAAATCACATCACAAGGCTAGCTAGCTCAAATATATGGATATCCATTCACATCCTCTTCTACTGGCACACCTCAACACTTCTCTAGAGAAGGAATCAAAATTCGAAACTAATTACCCCTACTAGTCGTGCTAGTGAGGTGTTCAAATATATGGTCATGACACTGTGGTTTCAAAACTTATCTTAACAATTTGCTAAACATTGTTATTTCAATATGCATAATAACTTTTAACAATTTAAGTCAAATATTATAAGAATGCCATAATCCAATATTTCATATTATTCAAAACAGTATGCAAAAGATGATTATAAAAAGTATACGTTGTGCACAAACCTCAAACGAGTCGCCTGTTGGCCTTGACTCGACTCCTCAGGTTCAGTCCCGGTATTCTTTTCCACTGAAACACACAATTTCACAGTGTTTCAATACCATAACTTAGCATAAATCCTATAATAAATTTAACTTCACTTTTATCTAGCTCTAACGTGCTAAATTCGATGTTCTTGAAATTTTGTGTTTCGGGTTACTATTCACTACACTATTCAAGTCAAATTGTTGACTTTCTAAGGCTTAATAGGTATGGGAACTCCAACTTCACCCACATACCACATTTTGGTCACTAAACTTGTTGGTTTTGGTCATTTTCTCAAAGCTTAGGTCTTTTAGGCAAAATTGCCAATTTTCGGTTTTTGAGTCCTAAGTTGCACTGTTTCATTGGTCCTTTTACTGTTGGAATTTGGCAAACCTTCCTTCATAGAAAATGTTTCTTATTGTCTTAAGTGTATTCTCATTTTTGAATCACCCCAATTGGAGTTTTGTAGCTCAAGTTATAGCCAAAATACAATTATTGTTCACGTGCACTGTTCATGCTGCAATTTTGGTTCTGGCAGATTTTTGATCCAACTTCGTTCAGTAATTTTATCAAGTTAAGTCCATAATTTGGTCTAATTTCCTTCATACGAAATGTTCTACTATGTCTTAGGTTTCCATCGGTTCAAGATTCGCCTAAATCGGAGTTTTCTAGAGAGAGTTATAGCCATTGGAACTTTACTGTTCAAATAGAAATCTGCAGTTTTGCAAGTTTAGTAACTCAACTTTGCTCAATAATTTGATTAGGTTAATAGCATAATTTGGGTTAGTGTTCTTCATGAAAATTTTAGATCTATATCTTATCTAATTACTGGTAAAATTTCAGGTCAATTTGACCTGCCTAGCTCGAGTTATGACCAAATGAATAAATACTGTTCATTTGGTCAGTTTGTGCAGTGGCAGACTGCTCTTAACCAACTTTGGTCAATTGGTTCACTAGGTTTTGGTCGGTTTTTGGGCATGGTTCCTTAATGAAATTTGTGTCATTTTATGTCTATTTTCATCCCCAATTGGTGGCATATCAATTGGACTTGTAAAATTTCTGTTTTGGTCCTTCAAAGTTAGCTTGGTCATGCTGCCAGCAGCATGACTACACTCTCTCCGAATTTGGCTTTAATTCAAACACTTCTAACACACTTAATTAGGTCACAAATGACCATTTCTCACTTCACATTAGGTCAAAGACACCATTTACAAGTTTTTCACATTTTTTTTCTCTAAACCCTAATGTCCAAAACCCTAATTTACATATTTGCTCCATTCATGAATTTAAAGTGTAGCACTAACACCTACCCACTTAGATTGACTTGCATGCATAATTTATTGAAGTGAAACATATCATTTTCCCCTAACCCTCATGGCTGCCAAATTGTTTGTCCCTTCATAACTTATCATTTTCTTTAACTTTTCATGCAATTTACACTCATCTCAACTTAATTTCAAAGCTTAAAGAAGAAAAGAAAGGGAAACAAGTACTAACCTCACTTGTCAAATTTTCTTGAATTGCCAAGCTTAATTTTGCTTCACTTTTCTTCAATTTTCTTCCTCCCAACTTCTTGTTGAGGTTCAATTTAAAGGTTTCTACAAATTTTAGAAATGATTTATGGGGAAATTTTAGAGTTACCAAAGCTTGAATTTGAGCTCAAATGGAGGAATTAGAGTGAAAAGAGAGAGAGGGAAGAGGTGAACGGCAATTTGGAAGGAGAAGATGACCACTTTGTTTTTTTTTTATTTTTTTTTATTTTTATGTTTATTTCTCTCCTTTTTGACTTAGTAAAAAATAACTTAAATAGGAAAATATTTATGAGGTATGCATGATGTCATCTCCTTTGACTTTTCCATCTTCTTCTTCTCTTTTTTTTTTTATTTATTTTTCTATTAGTTCTTTAATTTAATTATCGATTCTGAAATTTTCTTTTCTCTGATTTTATTTGACAGTTAGGTCAGGAGTCAGCTCTCGGGGTCAATTGACCAAATTGCCTCTCTCCGGTTCATCCCGGTTTGCAATTAATTCCATATTTCTTCCGGCTCCCTGACCTAATTATTTGAATGGCTTAACAGTTCTTTTTCGTGATTTTCTCTTTTCCACTGTGTTCATAAGGGTCCTAAGGACCGCAGCGTCACTTTTTACGGTTGGAAATTTGAGTTTAAAATGACTTCGCAGTCATTCCCGAGAAGGTCACCCATCGCTGTGACTCTCGGCTAGTTTAACTTCTTATGTTTTGTTTTTCTTATTTGTGCTTAACTAATTGGCAATTACTAATTATTTGTGTTTATAGCTTATCTAGTTGTCTTAAGTGTGGTTCTAATCACCTTAATTGTCTGGACCGACACCGGTCACCGGAACAGTGAAATATACCAAGCTATACAAATAGGGATGTTACAATTCTTCCCCCCTTAAATAAATTTCATCTCGAAATTTTACCGGGTATCAATCTCTGAACAGCTATGGGTGCTGTCTCCTCATGTCCTCCTCTCGTTCCCAAGTAGCCTCCTGGCCCGAATGATGGTTCCACAGCACTTTTACCAACGGTATCTACTTGTTCCGTAGCTGCTTCACCTCATAAGCCAGAATCTCTATGGGTTCTTCTTCATATGTGAGGTTTGGATTCACTTTAATTTCTTCTACTGGTAGTACATGAGATGGGTCTAATTGATACCTCCTCAACATAGACACATGGAAGACATTATGTATCTTCTCCAACTCTGGAGGTAGTGCCAAACGATATGCCAAAGGACCCACTCTTTCTAGAACCTCATATGATCCAATGAAACGAGGACTTAGTTTCCCCTTTCTGTCGAATCTCATAATCCTCTTCCAAGGGAAAACCTTGAGGAAAACTTTCTCACCCACTGCACACTCAATATCCCTTCTTTTCAAATCAATGTAGGACTTCTGACGGTCTGATGCAGTCTTAAGTCGATCTCGAATCACCCTGATTTTCTCTTCAGTTTGCTGAACAATTTTGGGTCCAATCATCTTTCTTCCACCCACGTCATCCCAACACAACGGGGTTCTACATTTTCTGCCATACAAAGCTTCATATGGAGGCATCCCAATGCTTGATTGGTAGCTATTATTGTAAGCAAACTCAATCAAAGGCAAGTGTGTATCCCAACTGTCCTCAAACTCAATCACACAAGCCCGTAGCATGTCCTCCAAGATCTGAATTACCCTTTCAGACTGGCCATCTGTCTGTGGATGGAATGCAGTACTGAAGTTCAATCTAGTTCCTAGGGCTCTCTAAAGACTACCCCAGAATCTAGAAGTGAACCTAGGATCTTTGTCTGACACGATGGATACTGGCACTCCATGCAGTCTCACAATCTCATCGATGTATAACTTGGCCAATCCTTCTAAACTGTAGTCCATCCGGACTGACAGAAAATGAGCAGATTTAGTCAGTCTGTCAACAATGACCCAAACTGCATCATGACTCTTCTGTGTCCTCGGAAGTCCCATCACAAAATCCATCGTTATTCTCTCCCATTTCCACTCTGGTACTGGTAGTGGATGTAGCAACCCAGCGGGTACTTGATGCTCTGCCTTTACTTGCTGACAAGTTAGGCATTTAGATACAAACTCTGCCACATCCCTTTTCATACCCATCCACCAGTAATGCTCCTTTAGCCCCCTATATATTTTTGTGCCACCAGGGTGCATGGCAAAAGGAGACTCATGTGCTTCCTTTAAAATGATCTGCCTCAAATTAACATCATTAGGAACACACATTCTGCCCTGGTGTAGCAGTAGACCATCATCTCTGATTGAGAATTCTGGTTTCTTGCCCTGCCTGACTTCTCCCAAGCCTTCCGATACTGATCATTACGGCGACCATTCTAATCTGATCAATTAACACTGGCAGTACATGCCATGCAACTGCTATCTGCCCATCATCATTAATCTCTAAACTGGCATGCAATGATCTCAACTCATGTACCAAAGACAAAGGAGTAACCAGTAGATTTGCCATAGTCTTGCGACTTAAGGCATCAGCCACAACATTAGCTTTCCCTGGCTGATAGTCTATCAGACAATCATAGTCTTTTATCAACTCTAACCATCTCCTCTGTCTCAAATTCAACTCCTTCTGGGAGCCCAAATACTTCAAACTCTTATGATCTGTATAGATGTAACATTTTTCCCCATACAAATAGTGTCTCCAGATCTTAAGAGCAAACACAATAGCTGCAAGCTCCAAATCATGTGTTGGATAGTTCCTCTCATGTGGTTTTAGCTGGCGTGATGCATAGGCAATGACATTTTGATCTTGCATCAATACACAGCCTAACCCATTGTGAAAAGCATCACTATATACTGTGTATTCTTTACCCGGAGTAGGTAAAGTCAGGACTGGAGCTTCAGTCAAACATTTCTTCACTTCATCAAAACTCTGTTGGCATTTATCCGTCCACTGAAATTTTACATCTTTTCTAAGCAGCTTGGTCAATGGAGATGCCAACATGGAAAATCCCTTCACAAATCTACGATAGTATCCAGCTAAACCCAGAAAACTACGAATTTCTGTGACATTTCTGGGTGGCCTCCAATTAAGGACAGCTTCAATCTTACTTGGATCTACCTTAATGCCCTCTTCTGATACTACATGCCCCAAGAAAGATATTTCTTTCAGCCAAAATTCACACTTCGACAATTTGGCATATAGCTGTTTCTCTCTCAAAGTCTGCAGTATAATCCGCAGATGTCTATCATGCTCTTCTGCATTCCTCGAATAGACCAATCTATCATCTATGAATACCACAACAAACTGGTCGAGGTATGGTCTGAAGATAGTGTTCATCAGATCCATAAAAGCAGCCGGAGCATTAGTTAACCCGAATGGCATGACCAAGAACTCATAATGGCCATAGCGGGTTCTGAAGGCAGTCTTAGAAATACTCTGCTCTTGTACTTTCAGCTGATAATAACCTGATCTCAGGTCAATTTTGGAGAACACAGCTGCACCCCTCAACTGATCAAACAAGTCATCAATGCGGGGCAATGGATATCTGTTCTTTATTGTCACCTTATTCAACTGCCGATAATCAATGCATAACCGGAGAGTGCCATCCTTCTTCTTTACAAACAATACTGGCGCTCCCTAAGGTGACACACTAGGGCAGATAAAGCCCTTGTCAAGCAACTCTTGCAATTGTACTTTCAACTCTTTTAATTCTACAGGTGCCATTCTATGTGGCGTTATGGAGATTGGGTCCACACCAGGCATAACATCAATTTCAAACTGCACCTCTCGTTCTGGAGGTAATCCTGGCAATTCATCAGGAAACACATCCGAAAAGTCACATACCGTAGGGATGTCCCTCAGTGCTGGACTCCCCACTTGGGTGTCTATCACATGTGCCAAGTATGCTTCACACCCCTTTCTGATCATCCTTCTGGCTAGTGCAGCCGAAATGATGTTTGATGGCAGTAAATGCCTCTCCCCGTGTATTACCATATCACCGTACAAAGGGAGACCAAAAGTGACTATCTTCAGTCTACAGTCAATCATGGCGTGATGCCTGGCTAACCAATCCATGCCTAAGATGATATCATACTCTCTGAAGGGCATTTCAATCAAGTTTGATAGGAAAACATGTCCTTGGATCACCAAAGGACAGTCTCTATAAATTCTGTTGACCCAGACCTCTTGTCCTAACGGACTAGTTACTAGCACTTCAAAACCCATTTGCACACATGGAACAGCAAGTGAACTGACTATGCTAGCACTAACATATGAATGGGTTGAACTCGGATCAAACAATACAAATACTTCTTGATCAGAGATAGAGAATGTACCAGCTACCACATCAGAAGTCTCAGCCTCTTCTCGCTGTCTCATCGTGTAGACTCTGGCTGAAGCACTTCCTTGTGCTGATTGACCAACTGTGCCCTGACTGCCTGAAGTAGTGCCTCTACCTCTGCCTCTTCCTCTGCCAAATGACTGTGAACCTGCAGGAGCGGGACTGCAATAGATCCCTCGGCAGTAGTAGGAGCTGGACCATATCTCGGAGCACTAGTACAGTCTTTAGCTATATGGCCCTTGCCTCCACAGTTAAAACAGGCTCCAGTGGCCCAATAACATTCCCCCCCATGAATCTTGCCACAAGTCTCACAGGGGCGGGCAGAATGTGAACCCCTGCTCGACTACTGACCAGACCTAGGGTGTCTCTGTCCAGAAAATTTGCCTCTACCAAATCTTCCACCTCGACCCCTGCTGGGTCCACTAAACTTCTTTCTCTTTCCAGAGGTAGCACCAGAATTTGGCTCTACTGACTTTTCCCCTTTATCTTTTTCTGATTTCTTAGCTCTCTCTGATTTTTCTTTTATTGGGGTTGCTTCTGATTCAATTCTCTCCAGCTCAAGTGCTTGAGACATGAGCTCTGAGAAGTTGCTGTGTCTGAATCCCACAACTTGCATCCTTATGCTGGGCTTCAAACTAGTCTTAAATCTCTTGCATCTTGCCTTGCTGGTAGAGAGGAGACTCCCTGCATAGTGACTTAAGCGAGAGAACTCCCTCTCATATTCTGCCACTGATCGATTTTCTTATTTTAAACTCAGAAACTCTTGTAACTTCTGATCAACATATGCATCTGGGATGTATTTACATGCGAACTCTCGATGAAGTCATCCTGTGTCAAGATCGTGGTTCAGCCAAGCTGTGAGGGATGGTCTTCCACCAATCATACGTATCCCCTTGCAGTAACGACACAGAATACTCAAACTTCAGCTCATCTTGGCAGTGCAACTTCTTAAATACTCTGTCCATTCTTTCAAGCCATTGCTCTGCCTCTAAAGGGTCCACTGTACCCTTAAATTCTGCAGCCCCATACTTCAGTAATTTATCATACTGTCTGGCTAGAGGCAGTGGTTGTGTCACAAGTGTCTGGGGTGGAGCTTGAGCAGGCATACCCCCAGCCATTTTCTGAAACATCGCAGCCATCTGCATGCGGGTGTGCGAGGCTGCGGCATTTATGGGTGGTCTTTCTTGACCCACTGACATTCTGCAAAGCTGGGGCTTCCTTTTGTGCCTCAACTTCAACAGACTGCTCAACTGAGCGATCCCCTTCTTCCATAATAGTCTGGGGTAGAGTATCTCCTGAACAAGTAACACAAGGAGATTTCCCTCCTTTAGTTTATATTCATGATGTAATGCACTGTATGTAACAATTATGGACATTGAGCAGTTGTACTTAACAAGAAAGACACAAATTTATATGTTAAAACATACTTCAAAAATTTGCTCTGATACCACTAAAACATGTCACACCTTACCCCTCTGTAAGGCATAACATGATCCCGTAGAATACCTAATGAACTACCGAACTTCACCTACCGATAACTCATTAAGTACCCTATAAGGGATTTTAAAACAATTTTCTTACTTTTGTTAAGTGGTAAGCATTTTCTAATAGGTATTTAAAACATATAATTAAAATTAAAAACTAGTTAAAACTTTTGGCCCATTTTATTTTTTCGCAAATTTTATAAAAATTTTGACAGAGTTCCCTCTGTATTTTGAGAAAACAGTTCTTCAAATACCTGTAAAAAAAAACACTTCTAAAAATTTTTCTCAATAACTGCTTCAATTTCACAATCAAACTCAATCCATTTCAACAACTCCACAATCATTCAATCAATTTCTCAAGTTCAAAATTCAATAATCCTCAAAATACTAACAATACATTTCATTCAAATTAAATAAAATAGTTCCATTCATATTTCATTAGAAATAAAACAATTTAAATACAACATTACAAGATTTACATTAAGAGAATTTCAAACTACAATATATATTATAACTTTATACAAATTTTATACAAACTGCTCAAGACCCATTTTTACATGTCCATACATTTATGTGCAATATATACATCAAAAGAAATATTTACAGTTAGGGTATAAATTATACCCGAAGACTTTAAGCTGATAGCTCCTCACACCTCAGCAGCTCAGTCTGCTGCTCCTCTAGTCTCTCAGATGCATGACAATAGAAGCTATCACTGAGTACTAGGACTCAGTGGTACACAACATACTGAAATAATCTTTATGCAAAATATAAATCACATTTATTCAAAAATTTGACTAAACATGAGCATTAAACACAAAACATGAATTATGAGGTTTTAATGCAAACCAAGTTCATTTCGAAGTATCAAAACACGTTTCATAAAACCCACAGTTAGATCATGCCATTCGAAACAAATAGAATCTCAATAGCCAGAGGCTAAAGAGAAATCACATCACAAGGCTAGCTAGCTCAAATATATGGATATCCATTCACATCCTCTTCTACTGGCACACCTCAACACTTCTCCAGAGAAGGAATCAAAATTCGAAACTAATTACCCCCACTAGTCATGCTAGTGAGGTGTTCAAATATATGGTCATGACACTGTAGTTTCAAAACTTATCTTAACAATTTGCTAAACATTGTCATTTCAATATGCATAATAACTTTCAACAATTTAAGTCAAATATTATAAGAATGCCATAATCCAATATTTCATATTATTCAAAACAGTATGCAAAAGATGATTATAAAAAGTATACGTTGTGCACAAACCTCAAACGAGTCGCCTGTTGGCCTTGACTCGACTCCTCAGGTTCAGTCCCGGTATTCTTTTCTACTGAAACACACAATTTCACAGTGTTTCAGTACCATAACTTAGCATAAATCCTATAATAAATTTAACTTCACTTTTATCTAGCTCTAACGTGCTAAATTCGATGTTCTTGAAATTTTGTGTTTCGGGTTACTATTCACTACACTATTCAAGTCAAATTGTTGACTTTCTAAGGCTTAATAGGTATGGGAACTCCAACTTCACCCACATACCACAATTTGGTCACTAAACTTGTTGGTTTTGGTCATTTTCTCAAAGCTTAGGTCTTTTAGGCAAAATTGCCAATTTTCGGTTTTTGAGTCCTAAGTTGCACTATTTCATTGGTCCTTTTACTGTTGGAATTTGGCAAACCTTCCTTCATAGAAAATGTTTCTTATTGTCTTAAGTGTATTCTCATTTTTGAATCACCCCAATTGGAGTTTTGTAGCTCAAGTTATAGCCAAAATACAATTACTGTTCACGTGCACTATTCATACTGCAATTTTGGTTCTGGCAGATTTTTGATCCAATTTTGTTCAGTAATTTGATCAAGTTAAGTCCATAATTTGGTCTAATTTCTTTCATACGAAATGTTCTACTATGTCTTAGGTTTCCATCGGTTCAAGATTCGCCTAAATCGGAGTTTTCTAGAAAGAGTTATAGCCATTGGAACTTTACTGTTCAAATGGAAATCTGCAGTTTTTCAGGTTTAGTAACTCAAGTTTGCTCAATAATTTGATTAGGTTAATGGCATAATTTGGGTTAGTGTTCTTCATGAAAATTTTAGATCTATATCTTATCTAATTACTAGTAAAATTTCAGGTCAATTTGACCTGCCTAGCTCGAGTTATGACCAAATAAACAAATACTGTTCATTTGGTCAGTTTGTGCAGTGGCAGACTGCTCTTAACCAACTTTGGTCAATTGGTTCACTAGGTTTTGGTCAGTTTTTGGGCATGGTTCCTTAATGAAATTTGTGTCATTTTATGTCTATTTTCATCCCCATTTGGTGGCATATCAATTGGACTTGTAAAATTTCCATTTTGGTCCTTCAAAGTTGGCTTGGTCATGCTGCCAGCAACATAACCACACTCCCTCCGAATTTGGCTTTAATTCAAACACTTCTAACACACTTAATTAGGTCACAAATGACCATTTCTCACTTCAAATTAGGTCAAAGACACCGTTTACAAGTTTCTCACATTTTTTGTCTCTAAACCCTAATGTCCAAAACCCTAATTTACATATTTGCTCCATTCATGAATTTAAAGTGTAGCACTAACACCTACCCACTTAGATTGACTTGCATGCATGATTTATTGAAGTGAAACATATCATTTTCCCCTAACCCTCATGGCTGCCAAATTGTTTGTCCCTTCATAACTTATCATTTTCTTTAACTTTTCATGCAATTTACACTCATCTCAACTTAATTTCAAAGCTTAAAGAAGAAAAGAAAGGGAAACAAGTACTAACCTCACTTGTCAAATTTTCTTGAATTGCCAAGCTTGATTTTCCTTCACTTTTCTTCAATTTTCTTCCTCCCAACTTCTTGTTGAGGTTCAATTTAAAGGTTTCTACAAATTTTAGAAATGATTTATGGGGAAATTTTAGAGTTACCAAAGCTTGAATTTGAGCTCAAATGGAGGAATTAGAGTGAAAAGAGAGAGGGAAGAGTTGAATGGCAATTTGGAAGGAGAAGATGACCACTTTGTTTTTTTTTTTTTTTAATTTTTTTTTATGTTTATTTCTCTCCTTTTTAACTTAGTCAAAAATAACTTAAATAGGAAAATATTTATGAGGTATGCATGATGTCATCTCCTTTGACTTTTCCATCTTCTTCTTCTTTTTTTTTATTTATTTTTCTATTAGTTCTTTAATTTAATTCTCGATTCCGAAATTTTCTTTTCTTCGATTTTATTTGTGATTAGGTCGAGTCGACTCTCGGTCAATTGACCAAATTGCCCCTCTCCGGTTTATCCCAGTTTGCAATTAATTTCATATTTCTTCCGGCTCCCTGACCTAATTATTTGACTGGCTTAACAGTTCTTTTTTGTGATTTTATCTTTTCCACTGTGTTCATAAGGGTCCTAAGGACCACAGCGTCACTTTTTACGGTTGGAAATTTGAGTTTAAAATGACTTCGCAGTCATTCCCGAGAAGGTCACCCATCGCTGTGACTCTCGGCTAGTTTAACTTCTTATGTTTTGTTTTTCTTATTTGTGCTTAACTAATTGGCAATTACTAATTATTTGTGTTTATAGCTTATCTAGTTGTCTTAAGTGTGGTTCTAATCCCCTTAATTGTCTGGACCGACACTGGTCACCAGAACAGTGAAATATACCAGGCTATACAAATAGGGATGTTACAAGTACAGCTGGGTGAGGGTGGTGAGTTTGGATTTGCCAATGATGGCGCTCTTATGCAAGGTTCCAGGATATGTGTGCCTCAGAAATGAAATCATGCGAGAGACACACTATACACTGTACAATGTCCACCCAGGCTCCACCAAGATGTACCATGATGTGAGACATAGCTACTGGTGGAATGGCATGAAGAGAGACATAGCAGACTTTGTGTCTAAGTGCTTGACTTGTCAAAAGATGAAGTTGGAATACCAGAGGCCATCAAGGAAGCTGCAAGAGCTCCCTATCCCAGAATGCAAGTGGGAAATGATCACTATGGATTTTGTAACTGGGTTGCCTTATACCACTCGGGGATATGATTCGATATGGGTAATTGTAGATCGTTTGACTAAATTAACTCATTTTTTGCCTGTGAAAACTACATATTCTGTTGCACAGTACGCCCTGCTCTATGTTTGAGAAATAGTCAGATTGCATGGAGTTCTTGCTTCCATAATATTTGACAAAAGGCCTCAGTTCACTTCCATAATATTTGATAGAGGCACTTGGTATGCAATTAAACTTTAATACTGCCTTCCACCCTTAGACAGACGGGCAGTCCGAAAGGACAATCCATGTAACACCCCTATTTGCATAGCCTGTTATATTTCACTGTTCCGATGACCGGTATCGGTCCGGATAATTAAGAGAATTAAAACCACGTCTAAGAAACCTAGTTAAGCCCTGAAAATAAATAATTAGTAATTGTCAAATAGTTAGGTATAAATAAGAAAGACAGAACACAAGAAGTTAAATGAGCCGAGAGTCACAACGATGGGTGACCTTCTCGGGAAGGGCTGCGAGGTCGATTTAAACTCAAATTTCGAACCGTAAAATGTGACGCCGTGATCCTTAGGACTATTGCGAACATAGTGAAAAAGAGAAAATCATGAAAAAGAATTGTTAAGCAGGTTAAATAATTAGGTCAGGGATCCGGAAGAAATATTGAATTATTTGCAAACCGAATCGAACCGGCGAGGGGCAATTTGGTCAATTTATGCCTAGAGCTGACTCCTGACCTAACTGTCCAATAAAATCAAAGAAAAGAAAATTTTGGGATCAAGAATTAAATTAAAGAACTAAAGAAAAATAAATGAAAAAGAAAAAAAAAAAGAAAAAGAAAAAGTTGAAAAAGGTGAAAAAGTTTATTAAATCATGCATGACATCATGCATGATGCAATAAACTTAATAATTAAAAATTTGAATTTTATCATTGGATAATTGTGAATTAATTTAGATTAAAAACACATAAAAGAAAAAAAAAACTAACTAATGTCTTCTTTCCTTAGCAAAATAACCGGCCTATCTCTATCTCAAGCTATCTCTCAAAAACTCCATTGGAGCACCAAAACCAAGCTTCATATACCTTAAATCCCACTATAGAAACTTAAATTTCCATCATTAAATCTTGTATTCAAACCTTGATAAGGAGCTTGACAAAAAAAAAAAAAAAAAAAAAAAAAAAAGAAAGGAAGAAGTTTTGAAGAGGTGAAAAATTCTGCATAAAGGTTAGTTTGATTTCTCTTTTTGTATCTTTATATTCATACTTAGGCAACTTGATTGAGTGATGATTTGTTGAAAAATGAAACAAAATGATATGTTAAAGAACTACATGAATTTCGGCCAGCAGTATGTAGGATTGAGAATGAGTGATTTTGATGCAAATAATGAAGTAGTTAAGTGTAAATGAGTGTATAAGTACTAATTATGCATTTAGATTTCATCCAATGAGCTAAAATTAGGGTTTTGGCACCTAGGGTTTGGGAGATAAAAAAGTGAGAATTAGCCAAGTGATGTGTTTGACCTTACCTAAGTTGAAAAATGGTCATGTATGACCAATTGTGATGTGTAGGAAGTGTTAGAACCAAATTAAAATTCGAATTGGATATGGTTATTCTGAAGGCAGCATGACCAAGGTCCCTTTCAGGGACTAAAACTAAAAATTTACTAATCCAATTGGTGTGAGAACAATTGGGAATGAAACTAGATACAAAATGACACATTTTTCATTTAGGAATCATGCCCAGAAAGTGACCATAACTTAGTGAACAAATTGGCCAAATCTGAATTAGGCAAACTGACCTGTACAAAAATGACCAAATAAACAGTGTTTGTTCATTTGGCTATAACTTGGGCTAGGTAGGTCCAAAGGACCTAAAATTTTACCAGTAGAAAGCTGAGACATATCTCTACAACTTTCATGAAGAAAACCAGTCCAAATTATGCCCTTAACTAAGTCATTTAGCCACCCAAAAATTAGTAACCTAAAACTGCTAGAACCAAATTAGTGCCCAGAAAATCTGGGTTAGACCAATCCGGCCAACCATGTTCAAATGGCTATAACTTGAGCTACAAAACTCTAATTGGAGTGATTCAAAAAGAGAAATAAAGTTAAGACAATAAGGAACAATTTCTATGGAGAAAACTTAGCCAAATTCTAATAACAACATGACCAATGGAACAGTGCAATACAGGACACTAAAACTGAAAATTTGAAATTTTGCCTAAAAGACTTGAAGTTTGAGAAAACAACCAAAACCAATAAATTAGGTAACCAAAATGTGGTATGTGGGTAAAATTAGAATTCCCATACCTATTAAGCATTAGAAAGTCAACAAATTGACTTGAACAGTATCGTGAATAGTAACCCCGAAATTCAAATTTTAAAGAATGTCAAGTTTAGCATATTAAAACTTGGTATAAGTAGATTTGAATTCATTTTTGGACTTATGATAAATTGTGATATTGAAACACTGTGAAACTGTGTGTTTCAGTTGAAAAGAATTCCGGGAAAGAATCCGAAGCATCTAGTCAAGGCCAAGAGGCGACCATCTTAAGATTTGTGCACAACATCAATATTCTTTAAAATTCATTTACAAAATGCATGTAATGAATTACTTATATTGCAAAATGTGTATTATGCTTTTGACTTAAATTGTTGAAAGTTTATTTGTTTGTGTTTGAAATGGCAATAAATGTTTGATAAATTGTTAAGATAGTTTTGAAACCATAGTGTCATGACCATATATTTGAACACCTCACTAGCATGACTAGTGGGAGAAATTAGTTTCGAATTTTGATTCCTTCTCTGGCTGAAGTATTGAGGTGTGTGCCAGTAGAAGAAGAAATTGAATGGATATCCATATATTTGAGCTAGCTAGCCCTGTAATGTGACTTCTCATAAGCCTCTGGCTATTGAGATGATTATTGTTTCGAATGGCATGATAAAACTGTGTGTTTTTATGAAATTTGTTTTGAGACTTTTGAAATGAAATTGTTTGGATTAAATGCATATAAATCATGTGTTGTATTTTTTTCTCTTATTCAGTTCAATTTTTGAATAAATATGATTTAAATTCTGCATAATTGTTATTTTAGTATATTGTGCACCACTGATTCATAGTACTCAGCGATAGCTATTATTGCTATCGCAGATATTGAGACTAGAGGAGCAGCAGAGTGAGCTGCTAAGGATTGTGGAGCCACCTTCCCTGAAGTTCTATCGGGTATATTTTATACCCTGATTGTAATAATTATTTTGATGTATGTAAATGTATGTACAAGTAGAACTGGTCATGAGCAGTTGTATAAAGTTTGTAATAATATTAGTTTAGATTTTTCTAATGTAAATTTTGGATTGATGAATGTAAATTGTTTTAACTTAAATAAAATATGAATGAAATTATTTTGTTTTAATTTGAATGAAATTACTTAGTATTATTTTGGATGATAATTGAATTGGAAATTACTGATTTGAATTTTTGGAATTTGAGAAATGATGTTGAAATTGGTTATGATGGATGTTGATTTGATAAAGTTGATGAGATAAATCATTGGAAGTGCTTTTTATAGGTATTTGAAGAACTGTTTTATCAAAATACAGAAGGCACTCTGCCGAAATTTTTCTAAAATTTGCGGAAAAATAAAAAGGGACAAAAATTTTAACTAGTTAATAAACTTTAATTAAATGTTTTTATTACCTATTAGAAAATGCTCACCATTTCCAAAAAGTAAGAAAATTGTTTTAAAATCTCTTTTAGGGTACTTAATGAGTTATCGGTAGGTGAAGTTCAGTAGTTCATTAGGTATTCTACGGGATCATGTTATGCCTTACAGAGGGTAAGGTGTGACATGTTTTAGTGGTATCAGAGCGAAATTTTTAAAATATGTTTTAACTTGTGAATTTGTGTCTTTTCTTTGCTAAATACAACTGCTCAATGTCCTTATTTGTTACATACAGTGCATTACATCATAAATATAAACTAACGGAAGGAATCTCCTTGTGTTATTTGTTCAGGAGATATCCTAACTCCAGACTGAAATGGAAGAAGGGGATCGTTCTGTTGAGCAATCTGTTGAAGCTGAGGCACAAGAGGAAGCCCCAGCTCTACAAAATGTCAATGGGTCAGTAGCACCAGCCCCACAAATGCCGCAGTTTCCTGCACAATTTGCCCAGCAGATGGCTGCAATGTTTCAACAAATGGCTGGGGGTATGCCTACTCAAGCTCCACCCTAGACTACTGTGGTAGAACCTCAAGCTCCAATCAGACAGTATGACAAGCTGTTGAAGTATGGGGCCACGAAATTTAAGGGTATAGTAGACCCACTAGAGGCAGAGCAATGGCTGGAAAGAATGGACAGAGTATTCAAGAAATTGCACTATCAAGATGAGCTGAAATTTGAATATTCGGTATCTTTGCTATAAGGGGATGCTTATGATTGGTGGAAGACCATCCCCCACAGCTTGGCTGAACCACCAGTACTGACCTGAGATGACTTCATCAGAGAGTTTAGGCAGAAATGTGTCCTAGATGCATATGTGGATTAGAAACTACAAGAATTTCTGAGTCTGAAGCAAGGTAATAGAACAGTGGCAGAATATGAGAGGGAGTTCTCCCGTTTAAGCCACTATGCTGGGAGTCTCCTTTCTACCAGCAAGGAAAGGTGCAAGAGATTTGAGACTGGTTTGAAGCTCAGTTTGAGGATGCAAGTAGTGGGATTCAGACACAGTAACTTCTCTGAGCTCATTTCTCAGGTACTTGAGTTGGAAAGAATTGAATCAGAAGTGACCCCAGTAAAAGAAAAATTAGAGAAGACTGAGAAATCAGGGATTGATAAAGGGGAAAAGTCAGTAGAGCAAAGTCCTAGTGGTACCTCTGGAAAGAAGGAAAAATTTGAGGGACCTAGCAGAGGTCGAGGTGGAAGGCTTGGAAGGGGTAAATTCTCTGGACAGAGACCCCCTAGATCTGGTCAGTAGTCGACCAGGGGTTCACATCCTCCTTGCCCCTGTGAGACTTGTGGCAAGATTCATGGGGGAGAATGCTATTGGGCAACAGGAGCTTGCTTTAACTGTGGAGGCAAGGGCCATCTTGCTAAGGACTGCACCAGTGCCCCTAGATTTGGTCCAACTCCCACTACTGCAGAAGGATTCATTCAGAGTCCTGCTACCAGAGGTTCACAATCGGTTGGCAGAAGTAGAGGCAATGCTTTTGGCAGTCAGGGTACTGTTGGTCAGTCAGCACAAGGAAGTGCTTCAGCCAGGGTTTATACGATGAGACAGCGAGAAGAGGCTGAGACTTCTGATGTTGTAGCCGGTACATTCTTTATCTCTGATCAAGATGTATTTGTACTGTTTGATCCAGGTTCAACCCACTTGTATGTTAGTGCTAGCATAGTCAGTTCACTTGTTGTTCCGTGTGTCAAAATGGGTTTTGAAGTGCTAGTAACTAGTCCATTAGGACAAGAGGTTCGGGTTAACAAAATCTATAGAGACTATCCTTTAGTGATCCAAGGACATGTTTTTCTGTCAGATTTGATTGAAATGCCCTTCAGGGATTATGATATTATCTTGGGCATGGATTGGTTAGCCAAGCATCACGCCATGATTGACTGTAGACTGAAGACGGTCACTTTTGGTCTCCCTCTGTATGGTGATGTGGTAATACATGGGGAGAGGCATTTATTGCCATCAAACATCATTTCGGCTGCACTAGCTAGAAGAATGATCAGAAAGGGGTGTGAAGCATACTTGGCACATGTGATAGACACCCAAGTGGGGAGTCCAACACTAAGAGACATTCGTATAGTATGTGACTTTCCGGATGTGTTTTCTGATGAATTGCTAGGATTATCTCCAGAAAGAGAAGTGCAGTTTGAGATTGATGTTATGCCTGGTGTGGACCCAATCTCCATAACACCATATAGAATAGCTCCAGCAGAATTGAAAGAGTTAAAAGTGCAGTTGCAAGAGCTGCTTAACAAGGGCTTTATCCGCCCTAGTGTGTCACCTTGGGGAGCGCCAGTGTTGTTTGTTAAGAAGAAAGATGGCACTCTCCGCTTATGTATTGACTATCGGCAGTTGAATAAGGTGACAATAAAGAATAGATATCCATTGCCCCGCATTGATGACTTGTTTGATTAGTTGAAGGGTGCAGCTGTGTTCTCCAAAATTGACCTGAGATCAGGTTATTATCAGCTGAAAGTACAAGAGCAGAGTATTCCTAAAACTGCCTTTAGAACCCGCTATGGCCATTATGAGTTCTTGGTCGTGCCATTCGGGTTAACTAATACTCCGACTGCTTTTATGAATCTGATGAACATTATCTTCAGACCATACCTCGACCAGTTTGTTGTGGTATTTATAGATGATATATTGGTATACTCGAGGAGTGCAGAAGAACATGATAGACATCTGCGAATTGTATTACAGACTTTGAGGGAGAAACAGCTATATGCCAAATTGCCGAAGTGTGAATTTTGGCTGAAGGAAATATCCTTTTTGGGGCACGTAGTATCAGTAGAGGGCATCAAGGTAGATCCAAGTAAGATATAAGCTATTCTTAATTGGAGACCACCCAGAAATATCACGGAGATTCATAGTTTTCTGGGTTTAGCTGGATACTACCATCGATTTGTGAAAGGGTTCTCCATGTTAGCATCTCCATTGACTAAGCTACTTCGAAAAGATGTGAAATTTTAGTGGATGGATAAATGCCAACAGAGTTTTGATGAGTTGAAGAGATGTTTAACTGAGGCTCCAGTCCTGACTTTACCTACTCCAGGTAAAGAATACACAGTTTACAGTGATGCTTCTCACAATGGGTTAGGCTGTGTATTGATGCAAGAATGAAATGTCATTGCCTATGCATCATGCCAGCTGAAACCGCATGAGAGGAACTATCCGACACATGACTTGGAGCATGCAGCTATTGTGTTTGCTCTTAAGATCTGGAGACATTATTTGTATGGGGAGAAGTGCTACATCTACACAGATCATAAGAGTTTGAAATATCTTGGCAATTAGAAGGAGTTGAATTTGAGACAGAGGAGATGGTTAGAGTTAATAAAAGACTATAATTGTCTGATAAACTATCAGCCAGGGAAAGCTAATGTGGTGGCTGATGCCTTAAGTCGTAAGACTATGGAAAGTATACGGGTTTCTCCTTTGTCTATAGTACATGAGTTGAGAGTATTACATGCCGGCTTAGAGATTAATGATGAGGGGTAGACAGCAGTTGAATGGCATGTGCAGCTAGTGTTGATTGATCATATCAGAATAACTGCTCAAAATGATCAGAAGTATCAGAAGTTGTTAGAAGAAGTCAGACAGGGCAAGAAAACTGAATTCTCAGTGAGAGATGATGGCCTACTGCTTCACCAGGGCAAAATGTACGTTCCTAATGACATTGACTTGAGGCAGATCATTATGAAGGAAGCACTTGAGTCTCCTTTTACTATGCACCCTGGTGGCACAAAAATGTATAGAGGGCTAAAGGAACATTACTGGTGGATGGGTATGAAAAGAGATGTGGCAGAATTTGTTTTCAAATGCCTAACCTATCAGCAAGTGAAGGCAGAGCATCAAGTACCAGCTGGTTTGTTACATCCACTACCAGTACTAGAATGGAAATGGGAGAGAATAACTATGGATTTTGTGATGGGACTTCCGAGGATACAGAAGAGCCATGATGCAGTATGGGTCATAGTTGACAGACTGACCAAGTCTGCTCATTTTCTGCCTGTCCAGATGGACTATATTTTGGAAAGATTGGCCAAGTTGTACATTGATGAGATAGTAAGACTGCATGGAGTGCCAGTATCCATCGTATCAGACAGAGATCCTAGGTTCACTTCTAGATTCTGGAGTAGTCTTCAGAAAGCCCTAGGAACTAGATTGAACTTTAGTACGGCATTCTACCCACAGACAGATGGCCAGTCTGAAAGGATAATTCAGATCTTGGAGGACATGCTATGGGCTTGTGTGATTGAATTTGAGGGTAGTTGGGATACACACTTGCCTTTGATTGAGTTTGCTTATAACAACAGCTACCAATCAAGCATTGGGATGCCTCCATATGAAGCTTTGTATGGCAGAAAGTGCAAAACTCCCCTGTGTTGGGATGAAGTAGGTGAAAGGAAGATGGTTGGGCCCGAAATTGTTCAGTAGACCGAGGAGAAGATCAGGGTGATTAGAGATCGACTTAAGACTAAATCAGACCGTCAGAAGTCCTACATTGATTTAAAGAAAAGAGATATTGAATATGCCATGGGTGAGAAAGTATTCCTCAAGGTTTTCCCTTGGAAGAAAATTATGAGATTCGGCAGAAAGGGGAAACTGAGTCTTCGTTTCATTGGGCCATATGAGGTTCTGGAGAGAGCGGGTCCTTTGGCATATCGTTTGGCACTACCTCCAGAGTTAGAGAAGATACATAATGTCTTCCATGTGTCTATGTTGAGGAGGTATAGATCAGACTCATCTCATGTACTACCAGTGGAAGAAATTGAAGTGAATCCAAACCTCACATATGAGAAAGAACCCATAGAGATTCTAGCTTATGAGGTGAAGCAGCTACGGAACAAGCAGATACAGTTAGTGAAAGTGCTGTGGAACCATCATTCAGACCAGGAGGCTACTTGGGAACGAGAGGAGGACATGAGGAGACAACACCCACAGCTGTTTAGAGACTGATACCAGGTAAAATTTTGAGACGAAAATTATTTTAATGGGGGGAGAATTGTAACACCCCTATTTATATAGCCTGTTATATTTCACTGTTCTGGTGACCGGTGTCGGTCCGGATAATTAAGAGAATTAAAACCACATCTAAGAAACCTAGTTAAGCCCTGAACAAAAATAATTAGTAATTGTCAAATAGTTAAGTATAAATAAGAAAGACAAAACACAAGAAGTTAAATGAGCCGAGAGTCACAGCGATGGGTGACCTTCTCGGGAAGGGCTGCGAGGTCGATTTAAACTCAAATTTCGAATCGTAAAATATGACGCCGTGGTCCTTAAGACTATTGCGAACATAGTGGAAAAGAGAAAATCATGAAAAAGAATTGTTAAGTAGGTTAAATAATTAGGTTAGGGATCCGGAAGAAATATTAAATTATTTACAAACCGGATCGAACCGGCGAGGGGCAATTTGGTCAATTTACCCCTAGAGCTGACTCTTGACCTAACTGTTCAATAAAATCAGAGAAAAGAAAATTTTGGGATCAAGAATTAAATTAAAGAACTAAAGAAAAATAAATGAAAAAGAAAAAAAAAAAGAAAAAGAAAAAGTTGAAAAAAGTGAAAAAGTTTATTACATTATGCATGACATCATGCATGATGCAATAAACTTAATAATTAAAAATTTGAAATTTACCATTTGATAATTGTGAATTAATTTAGATTAAAAACACATAAAAGAAAGAAAAAACTAACTAATGTCTTCTTCCCTTAGCAAAATAGCCGGCCTATAACTATCTCAAGCTCTCTCTCAAAAACTCCATTAGAGCACCAAAACCAAGCTTCATATACCTTAAATCCCACCCTAGAAACTTAAATTTCCATCATTAAATCTTGTATTCAAACCTTGATAAGGAGCATGACAAAAAAAAAAAAAAAAAAAAAAGAAAGGAAGAAGTTTTGAAGGGGTGAAAAATTCTGCATAAAGGTTTGTTTGATTTCTCTTTGTATCTTTATATTCATACTTAAGCAACTTGATTGAGCGATGATTTGTTGAAAAATGAAACAAAATGATAAAGCAACTTGATTGAGCGATGATTTGTTGAAAAATGAAACAAAATGATATGTTAAAGAACTACATGAATTTCGGCCAGCAGTATGTAGGGTTGAGAATGAGTGATTTTGATGTAAATAATGAAGTAGTTAAGTGTAAACGAGTGTATAAGTACTAATTATGCATTTAGATTTCATCCAATGAGCTAAACATGAAAATTAGGGTTTTGGCACCTAGGGTTTGGGAGATAAAAATGTGAGAATTAGCCAAATGATGTGTTTGACCTTACCTAAGTTGAAAAATGGTCATGTATGACCAATTGTGATGTGTAGGAAGTGTTAGAACCAAATTGAAATTCGGATTGGATATGGTCATTCTACAGGCAGCATGACCAAGGTCCCTTTCATGGACCAAAACTAAAAATTTACCAACCCAATTGGTATGAGGCCAATTGGGAATGACACTAGATACAAAATGGCACATTTTTCATTTAGGAATCATGCCCAGAAAGTGACCATAACTTAGTGAACAAATTAGCCAAATCCGGATTAGGCAAACTGACCTGTACAAAAATGACCAAATAAATAGTATTTGTTCATTTGGCCATAACTTAGGCTAAGCAGGTCCAAAAGATCTAAAATTTTGCCAGTAGAAATCTGAGACATAGCCCTACAACTTTCATGAAGAAAACAAGTCCAAATCATGCCCTTAACCAAGTCATTTAGCCACCCAAAAATTAGTGACTTAAAACTGCCAGAACCAAATTAGTGCTCAGAAAATCTGGGTTAGACCAATCTGGCCAGCCATGTTCAAATGCTATAACTTGAGCTACAAAACTCTAATTAGAGTGATTCAAAAAGAGAAATAAAGTTAAGACAATAAGGAACAATTTCTATGGAAAACTTAGCCAAATTCTAACAGCAACATGACCAATGGAACAGTGCAAAACAGGATACCAAAACTGAAAATTTGAAATTTTACCTAAAAGACTTGAAGTTTGAGAAAACAACCAAAACCAACAAATTAGGTAACCAAAATGTGGTATGTGGGTAAAATTAGAATTCCCATACCTATTAAGCATTAGAAAGTCAACAAATTGACTTGAACAGTGTCGTGAATAGTCACTCTGAAATACAAATTTTAAAGAACATCAAGTTTAACATATTAAAACTTGGTATAAGAAGATCTGAATTCATTTTTGGACTTATGATAAATTGCGATATTGAAACACTGTGAAACTATGTGTTTCAGTTGAAAAGAATACCGGAAAAGAACCCGAAGCATCGAGTCAAGGCCAAGAGGTGACTCGCTTAAGGTTTGTGCACAACATCAATATTCTTTAAAATTCATTTACAAAATGCATGTAATGAATTACTTATATTGCAAAATGTGTATTATGCTTTTGACTTAAATTGTTAAAAGTTTATTTGTTTGTGTTTGAAATGGCAATAAATGTTTGATAAATTGTTAAGATAGTTTTGAAACCACAGTGTCATGACCATATATTTGAATACCTTGCTAGCATGACTAGTGGGAGAAATTAGTTTCGAATTTTGATTCTTTCTCTGGCTGAAGTGTTGAGGTGTGTGCCAGTAAAAGAAGAAATTGAATGGATATCCATATATTTGAGCTAGCTAGCCCTGTAATGTGACTTCTCATAAGCCTCTGGCTATTGAGATGATTATTGTTTCGAATGGCATGATATAACTGTGTGTTTTTATGAAATTTATTTTGAGACTTTCAAAATGAAATTGTTTGGATTAAATGGATATAAATCATGTGTTGTATTTTTTTCTCATATTCAGTTCAATTTTTGAATAAATATGATTTAAATTCTGCATAATTGTTATTTTAGTATGTTGTGCACCACTGAGTCATAATACTCAGCGATGGCTGTTATTGCTGTCGCAGATATTGAGACTAGAGGAGCAGCAAAGTGTGCTACTAAGGATTGTGGAGCCACCTTCCTGAAGTTCTATCGGGTATATTTTATACCCTGATTGTAATAATTATTTTGATGTATGTAAATGTATGTACAAGTAGAACTGTTCATGAGCAGTTGTATAAAGTTTGTAATAATATTAGTTTAGATTTTTCTAATGTAAATTTTGGATTGATGAATGTAAATTGTTTTAACTTAAATGAAATATGAATGAAATTATTTTGTTTTAATTTGAATGAAATTACTTAGTATTATTTTGGATGATAATTGAATTGGAAATTACTGATTTGAATTTTTGAAATTTGAGAAATGATGTTGAAATTGGTTGTGATGGATGTTGATTTGATGAAGTTGATGAGATAAATCATTGGAAGTGCTTTTTACAGGTATTTGAAGAACTGTTTTATCAAAATACAGATGGCACTCTGCTGAAATTTTTCTAAAATTTACAGAAAAATAAAAAGGGACAAAAATTTTAACTAGTTAATAAACTTTAATTAAATATTTTTATTACCTATTAGAAAATGCTCACCATTTCCAAAAAGTAAGAAAATTGTTTTAAAATCCCTTGTAGGGTACTTAATGAGTTATCGGTAGGTGAAGTTCGGTAGTTCATTAGATATTCTACAGGATCATGTTATGCCTTACAGAGGGGTAAGCTGTGACAATCCAAACACTGGAAGACATGCTTCACATGTGTGTTTTGGATTTTGGAGGTCAATGGGATGATCAGCTACCCTTGGTGGAGTTTTCCTACAACAACAATTATCATTCCAGCATCGAGATGGCACCCCATGAGGCGCTATATGGCAGAAAGTGTAAGTCTCCTCTGCATTGGACGGAAATGGGAGAAGCGAAGATGCATGATGTAGACTTAGTGTAGTACACTTCAGAGATGGTTCCTTTAATCAGGGAACGATTGAAAACAGCTTTTAGTTGGCAGAAGAGTTATGCATATCCCAGACAGAGGGATGTAGAGTTTGCAATAGGCGATTATGTATTCCTGAAGGTTTCTTCGATGAAGGGAGTCATGAGATTTGGAAAGAAGGGCAAGTTGGCACCTCTGTATATTGGACCGTTTGAGGTTACTGATAGAGTCGGAGCAGTTGCCTATCGGTTGGAGTTACCACCCAACCTTTCTTATGTTCATCCTGTATTTCACATCTACATGCTCAGGAAATACATACTTGATCCTTCTCATGTTTTACAGCCAGATGTAGTAGAGCTGAAAGAAGACTTGGCATTTGAAGAGCAACCTATAGCCATAGTGGACTACCAAGTGAGGCAGCTAAGATCAAAACAGATCCCTATGGTTAAGGTTTTGTGGAGGAGCTAGTCAGTGGAAGAATGCACCTAAGAGTCAGAGTAGGACATGTGTAGCTAGTACCCTTATTTATTCAATGTGTAATTCTGTTCTTTTATTCTGCCTTGTGTAAAAATTCGAGAACGAATTTTTTGTAAGTGGGGAAGAATGTAACACCCCTAATTTTTTAATTAATTATTTTATGAGTAGATATTAATATTTTATTTTATTTAAATTTAGGAAAATTATTTGAAATTTTTCTGATTTTAAAAATCGGGTTCGATTTTCTGAAAATATAGAAATTTGATGATTTTTAAAAATTAATTTAAAGACCACATGACAAAACTAAAAATATATTTGGACTCTACGAATTTTTCCAAGTTTTTAGAATTTTTTTGAAATTTTTAGGCCTCATTTCTGGTCCCAGGGCAGAGTAAAAATTCAATTTCAGGTATCTTGAATCGAACTGGCTGAATCGAATCGGATAGAATTCGACTGGTCGAATCGAACCGGCCCATTTTCTTTTTTTTCTTCTTCTTCTTCGCGTGCCCCAGACACCCTCCCTCTCTCTCTCTCTCGTTTTCCCTCTCCTCTCTCCTCCTCTCGCCTCCCCACCGCCGCCCCAGCCTCCCTAGCTTCCCAGCGCACCACCTCAGCCCTTCCCCTTCGCCAGCCGCCGCCTGTTGCGCTGGAAAAATGCACCCAAAGGTGCTTCCTTCCCAGCCCAATTCAGGCCAATCTGGCTACCAATCTGATCGGGTCTTATCCCAAAACACTTCTACACCTCGAGAGCTTTCCATAGATACTAAGAACACCAAAATCCATTGAGCAGTTTGCCCAATTTTTGTCCGGAAAATTTTAGCCCATTTTGACTTTCGGACTAGATTTCTCGAAAACCGTAAACTCCACTAAAAATCCAAGAGTACCGGAGTACTCCACTAGTTGAGAGTTTCGCGGCAATACCCATTTCAAATTTTTCAGACACCGTTTGTCGGTGGGTCCCGCGAGACTTCACAGTATTTTTTCGAGCATTAAATGAGCTTAGAAAATTTCATAAAAATTATATACTAACCCCCATGTTGTGGGCTTCGCGTAGGTACCTTCAATTAGAGGAAATTCAATAGTTACTCGGGTCTGCAATTTCGGGCCGAACAGACAGGCTACCGAAAAAGTCTCCAAATTGGGTCGAGTTTATAGGCTACCCCATAGTTTTCAGACGTCCCGGACTGCATCTCTAGGGTCGGAATTAGCATAGGTAAACCCGAACCCTCATTTTTCTTAATTATCTAATGCTTGATTTCGATTAAAAATATATAAAATATTCGTGGTAGGTTAGAAAAATATAATTCCTTTTGCGTTAGCTCTATAATATGGCTAAGGACCGCGGGGCAAAGTTTTAGTATTTTTAGAGCTCATTTGGGTAGTTTTTGCAAAAGGGATAATTGTAGGGACTAAATTATAATTTTCTAAGTTCTGATTATTGACTGTTTGGGTGGGCCCAGGAGGGGCCATGTGATGTGATTGAGTTGTGGATATGTAGCTTGTGAATATAGAAGTGCAATTTGAACCCTTTTTTAGGTTGGGTAGGTCCTAGGTATAGGGGAGACTCTGCCAGATTTTCGGCACGACCTAGGGTGTCTTTGGTCTTTTCCAAACTTGTATTGAGTCAAATATATTAAAAATTGCAATGAAATTTTATCAGGTGAGCCGGGACAGCCTTCCTCCTCCGCCCAACCGCCGTAGTGACCGCGATTAAGTCTGTAAGTAAAATATTAATTTTAATTATAATTTCGATATTATTATATGTTCAAGCATGCCCATGCATCACTTATAAATGTATATTTATGTAGTTAAATACTAGGTACGTTTTATATTGCATTCATAGTTGATGAAGTGCCATGGATGTTGATTGTGGTAATTTGGAGTAGTGTGCGTGCGTTGGCATACGTGTGGTATGGTATTGGATATAGACAGGACGGGTAGACATGGCTTGAGAGATACTCACTAGGACCAGGTCCTTTATAGATAAGTCGGGGTAGACAAGGCTTGAGAGACACTCACTGGGATCCCGCATTTGATTTATTAAGCGAAAGTTCGGCTTGAGAGACACTCGCTGGCAGAGGTTGGATTAAGAGAGCTGTATAGGGGATCAGCTCCCATATATGTACTGTTTGTACAGTGATAGGTGGGTGAGTGCTCTAAATTATCTTTTTACTGCTATGATGTGGTTTGTATGAAAATTATGATGATGTTGCATTCCATCCTTTAAGATGCATTAGCTTTAGTTAGCTATAAAAATTGTGATTAAAATTAGTATTTTACTCTCTGAGTTGAACACTCACTCTTGTTCATCTATTTTTCCAGGCTACAGGAGGATTACTTATTGTGACTAACCTGCTCTTCTTCTTTGCAGGTCAACTAGTAGTATTTGATTTATTTTGTACAACTGAGTTAAATTTTAGACTCCGCATGTGTTAGGAGTATTTTAATTAATTTAGGTCTATAATATAATATGGTGTTGAATTTGTAAGATTATTAATTACATGTATGACTGTATTGGATGAGAGAGCTGAGCTCCCATTGGATTTTTGATATTATGCGCATGTGGAAGGTGAGCTGAGCTCTCCAATTTATTTTATATTGTGTTTACAGGTCGAGCGAGTCAAAATGTCACACCTTACCCCTCTGTAAGGCATAACATAATCCCATAGTATACCTAACGAACTACCGAACTTCACCTACCGATAACCCATTAAGTACACTACAAGGGATTTTAAAACCATTATCTTACTTTTTGCAAGTGGTGAGCATTTCTAGCAGGTAATAAAAACATGTAATAGAAGATTAAAAGCTAGTTAAAATTTTTGTCCATTTTTATTTTTCTGCAAATTCTGGAAAAAAATTTCGGCAGAGTGCCGGCAGTAATTGAGAAAAACTAAAAATTTACTTATGGAAAAACACTTCCAATAATAGCACTTCATCAAATCTCAACCACCAAATCACTCAATCAACACAAATCCATCCAATCTCCACAATTCAAAATAAGATTGTCATCCCAAAATTTTTCAAAATAAGTTATACACCTTGCTTTTAAATATTTGATTACATTCACAATTTAGTTGACAGACATAAAAAGCCAAAAGACCATATTATTATATATTAACTGTACAACTACTCAGTTATAAAAGTACGTATAAATACAAAATTATTTACATCAAGAAGTTACAAGGGTATAATCAAATACCCGTACAAAAGTCTCTGGGTAGTCCCCACAATCAGCAGCTTACTCTGCTGCTTTTTCCTTGTCTCTATCTGCGATAGCAAAAGAAGCTATCGCTGAGTATAAAAATACTCAGTGGTGCACAATAAAATGTAAAATGCGTAATATAAAATATTTATGAACAATTCATAATTCAAAAATCTCACAATCACATTTCACAATTTTCAAATCACATTTTTAACAAATCACAATTTTCAAAGCATATTATAACACAAATTTGATCAAACAATTTAATAAACACAGTGTTGCCAATCAATAATACAATTTAGGCCATAACACAAAATTTTCAAACATGCCATGTTGTACACCACGACAAGGCAAACTCACCCCACTAATCGAAATCAATGAGGGAGGTGGCTAGCTAGCTAATAATGAATCATCCAAACTCACCTCAGACTAGCAAGCCAGAGAGAGAGGAAAGTGATCAAATATCAAACTCAACCTCACAAGTGGAGGAGGAACATAGTAAGGGACTGCTATGCCAAGTGTGAATAAAAAACAATTTTAAAATCATATTATTCAATATTTCATGCAAAACATTAATCAATTTTCATTTCAAATTTCCATTTATAAAGTAGGCAACACAACATTTCTCAAAGTATTATTTAGCATAAATTGCTCCAAAATGTATTCAAATAAATTTTCTAATATCAAATCGAAAGTGCTGTGGGAAATCCAATTATACCCACATACCACATTTTGGGTGCCAAATTTATTGGTTTTGATTGTTTCTTCAAATTTTAGGTCTCTTAGGTACAATTTCAAAATTTCCAAATTTGATATCATGTTTTGTACTGTTCCATTGGTCATGTTGTTGTGGGAATTTGGTAAAGTGTTCTTCATAAAACTTGTTCCTTGTTGTCTTAGTTTTAATTCCCTATTTGAATCACTCCATTTGGAGTTTTGTAGCCCAAGTTATGGCCATTTGAACATGGCTGGCCGGATTGGTCTACCCAGATTTCTGGGCACCTAATTTGGTTCTGGCAGTTTTAGACCACTAACTTTGGGTAGCAAAATGACTATTATGGACAGAATTTAGGTTGGTTTTCTTCATAAAAGTTGTAGTGCTATGTCATACCTTTCCAATGCCACAAAAATCAGATCATTTGGACCTGTATAGCCCAAGTTATGGCCTGTTCATTTGGTCATTTTTGTACAGTAGCAGTGCACACTATCCGGATTTAACCTAATTGTTCACTATGTTAATGCCATTTTATGGGCATGGTTCCTAAATGAAAAATGTGCCATTATGTGTCTAATTTCATTCCCAATTGTCTTCACACCAATTGGGTTGGTAAATTTTCAATTTTAGTCCCTGAAAGAGATCTAGGTCAAGCTGCCAGACTAGTGACCCTAACCAATCCGAATTGCACTTGGTTTCTACCAATTCAAACATACCAAAAATGGTCCCATATGACCATTTCTTACTTCAATTAGATCAAAATACATCAATTGACCATTTCCTATAATTTTTCTCTAAATTTTAAGAGCTTAAGAACCCAAAGTTTAACAACTTATGCAATTGATACAATTAAAGTGCATAACCTTCTTATATACACTTAATTTGACTTAATCATATGTTCAATTGCATCAACTCAAGCAATTTCTACCTCCCCTCAATACTGGCCGAATTTCACTATGCCCTTAACTTGTTAATTTGTTTTAATTTTTACTAATTCTAATTCAAAATATATGGTTAAAAGTAAATTTAAAGAGGGAATTAAGAACATCTTTACTAACCTTATGTGGAACCTTCCAATCTTCTTAAGCTCTCCAATTTCTTCCTTTCTTCCTCCATAAATCTTCTTATCAAAGCTCAAATACAAGTTTTAGTTAAGAATACTTCAAATTCTATGGCTGAATTTTGGGTTTTAAGAAGCTTCAAATGAGCTTCAATGGTAGAAAAAAAAAATGGAAAATGAGAGAGAGAGAAGTGAGAGGCTTGATGGAGGAAGAAGACCCTTTTTTTTTTCTTTTAATTTTTAGTATTTATCTTGCTTTTGACTTAGTCAAATTTTGGTTAATTAAAATTGTTTTATTGCATCATGCACGACGTAAGATGATGATGTAATAATCCACTTTTTCTTTTCTTTTTCTATTCTTCTTTAATTTTTCATAGTTCTTTAATTCAATTTGCTATTCCTAAATTTTCATTTCTCCAATTTTATTGGACAATTAGGTCAGGAATCACCTCTAGGGGTGAATTGACCAAATTGCCCCTAGCCGGTCTGATCCGGTTTGTAAGTTATTCGATATTTCTTTTGGATCCCTGACCTTATTATTTGACCTGCTTAAAAATTCTTTTCTGTGATTTTCTCTTTTCCACTGTGTTTGCAATAGTCCTTAGGACCGTGGCGTCACATTTTCCCTTTCAAAATTTGGGTTAGAACTGACTTCGCAGTCACTTCCCTGTAAGGTCACCCATCGCTGTGACCCTCGACTCATTTAACTTTTATGCTTTGTTTTTCTTATTTTTATTTTTTCATCTGGTAATCACTATTTATTTTCGATCAAGGCTTTTCTATATGTCTTAAATATAGTTCTAGTCCTCTTAATTATCCAGATCGACACCAGTTACCGGAACAGTATAATTTACCAGGCTATGCAAATAGGGGTGTTACACAAAAACTCCCCGTTGAATGGTCCATTTTATGGCCTGACTCTGTTCGGTTGAATTCTTGAATTGGGCCCAAATGAGCCTTAGGATTGGGTTGAGGAATAGTTAGGCTTACTATGGGCCTTGAGGGCTTTAGGCTAGCCCAGGTCCTAGTGCCGGTCCTGTAACACCCCTATATTAAGCAGTCTATGCATTCTACTGTTCCGGTGACCGGTGTTTGTCCGGACAGTCAGGATGTCTAGACATATGCTTATATCACCTAGAAAAGCCCTGAACAAAAATTAATAGTAATTATCAGAAGGTAAAATATAAATAAGAAAAGTAGAGCATAAAAAGTTAAATAAGCCAAGGGTCACAGCGATGGGTGACCGTACCAGGAAGTGATTGCGAGGTCAACTGTAATCTTAATTGTGAACTAGAAATTGTAACACCGTAGTCCTAGGAAAAATTGAGAAGCTAGAAAAAATGTGAAAATCACAGAAAAATGTAGAGAACTAGATCAAATAATTAGGTCAGGGTTCCAGAAGAAACACTGAATTATTGGCAAACTGGATCAAACCGGCGAGGGGTAAATTGGTCAATTCACCCTTAGAGGTGACTCATGGCCTAACTGTCCAAAAAAATGTGAGAAATTAAAAGTGTGAAATATATAATTAAATTGAAGAAGTGAGGAAAAAATAAAATAAAGGAAAAGAAAAGAAGTTAAAAAGAGAATTATGACATCACACAATGACCTAAGCATGACTTCAAAATAATTATCAATTTATTTAATTATTTGACTAAGTCAACATAAGAGATAAACACACATAAATTAAAAAAAAAAAAAAACAAAAGTTACTCTTCTTCTACAAGTTGGCCGGCCACCCCTCTCACTTCTCTCTTTCTTCATTTCATCTTCCACCATTAATAACCATACCCAAGCTTCCATAAACCCTCTTTCTAGCCATAAATCCCATAGTCCCCTCAATTCAACCTTGTCTTTGAGTCTTGAAAAGAAGATTGGAGCAAGAAAGAAAATGAAAATTTGAAGAAATAAAGACTTGGAAAATCCAACAAAAAGGTTAGTGATGAATTTTCTAATTTTCTCTTTATATTCATGCTTAGGCAATTGAACTAAGTAAGAAATTATCGAAAAATTAAATAAAATGATATGTTAAAGGACTACATGAAGTTCGGCCAGCCTAGGGTTAATGGGAATTGGAGTGTTTGTTGAAGTTATAACATGATTTGGAGCTTGTGTAATGTTGAATATATGATGTGAACATTGAATTGTATGAATTGGAGTTATTGATAAATTAGGGTTCTTGACCCTTAGGGTTTTGGAGGAAATTTTTTTTTTGAAAATTTGGTAATTGATGTAATGAAACCTAATTGAGGTTTGAAATGGTCATTTGGAGTCATTTGGAATGTGTTTGAATGGTTGGAATGGGATTGAAATGGTGAATGTGATGCTACCTCAATTGAGCAGTTTGACCTTGGTCAGATCAAATGGCCATAACTGAAAATTGGTTGCTCCAATTGGTGTGAGGCCAATTGGAGATGAAAATTTAGACCCAAAGCTACAATTTTGGTGGAGAAACCTTGCCCTAAAACCAAACACAAATTGGTGAAAAGTTAGGTCAAATTCGGATTTAGGCACACTGCCCTGTATAAAACTAATCATATGAACAGTACTTGTTCTAATGGTCATAACTTGGTGTAGGAAGGTTCAAATGACCTGAATTTTATACCGATAAAAATCTGAGACATAGCACTATAACTTTTATGAAGAACATAAACCCAAATTCTAACCATAACCCATCTAAAAAGTGAGCTGCAGTCAACACACCAAAACTGCTAGAACCAAGAAAGTGCCTAGAATTCTGGGTTTGAACTAATCCGGCCAGTCTTAGGAAAATGGCCATATCTTGGGCTAAAAACTCCAAATTGAGTGATTGAAAAAGGGAATCAAAGCTAAGACATTAAGGAACAACTTTGATGAAGAAAAGTTGGTCAAATTCCCACTATAGAAAGACCAATGGAACAGTAAAAACAAGTAACCCAAAACTGAAATTTTGAGATTTAACCCTAATAGGCTTTGAATTGAATTTGGTAATCAATGCCAACAAAAATATGACTCAAAATGTGGTATGTGGGTGTAATTAGAATTAACATATCTAATTAATATGAAAAAGTCCATATTTTGACCAAATGGTCAAATAAATAGTAACCACAATTACACTAAGTACAAAGGACTCAATTTTATGGGGTAAATTAAGTGTATAAAATTTAATTATTGAATTTATTAATTAGAAATAAATTGAATAAATATTGAAACTCTAGTTTTGTATTTTAGTGGGAAAGGAGCTCTCCAAGGAAGGAGGAGGAATTGAACCAAGACAAGCCTAGATAAGAGGTTTGTGCACAACTAACTCTTGTTGTTATTTTTCACTTCCAAATTGATTTGAATAAGCTTATTGTATGACTTATGATTTTTTTTTTGTTGAGAATTTTAACTTGTTGAATAAAATTGTATAAATTAAATATAAATTTTCTTATGCATTTAAGGATTTATTGCATAGTTTTGAGAATTGTAAATTTTAAGTTTGATGTGTTGCCAACCTTGAGCATGAATTTATAATGATTAATTATATTAATGATTTGTAAACCCTTTTGTAAATAGAAATTATTTTGAATATGATTTGAAATCACAGTTGACATGGTAATATATTTTGAATTCTCATTAGCTTGTCTAGTGAGATATCTCCTCCACTAGATTGGGTGAGTTTCTTCCTCTCTGGCTTGCCAGTTGGGGAAGAGTTTAGATGAGTACTCATATATAC
The DNA here is from genome assembly GCF_030052815.1 of Hevea brasiliensis. Taxonomy (NCBI): domain Eukaryota; kingdom Viridiplantae; phylum Streptophyta; class Magnoliopsida; order Malpighiales; family Euphorbiaceae; genus Hevea; species Hevea brasiliensis. The sequence goes on along the minus strand of NC_079503.1, from coordinate 9,725,831 downwards.
TAGCTAGTCTTTGTTCATCCCTTTTAGCCTCGGTTATTGGGAGAGTTTGAAATGTCATGGTGCACAACACGGCATCTATTATGAATTTTGTGTCATGGGTCCAACTATGTGATGTAACACCCTAGGCAAATCCCACATCGACAAAACACAGGAGAGATGCTGGGTTTATAAGTTAATGGTTCGTAACCCCTAGTGACGCGTTTTAAAATCGTGAGGGCTTCGGCCCAGAGCGGACAATATCACTAGTGGGCCGGGCCGTTGCATTTATGGTATCAGAGCCGCTCCGCGCGCAACCTTGAACGATGGTGGGGCAAACCTCAGCGAGGACGCTGAGTCCCATAAGGGGGGTGGATTGTAACACCCGAGGCAAATCCCACATCGACAAAACACGGGAGAGATGCTGGGTTTATAAGTTAATGGTTCGTAACCCCTAGTGACGCATTTTAAAATCGTGAGGGTTTCGGCCCAGAGCGGACAATATCACTAGTGGGCCGGGCCGTTACATGTGAATTGTTGGCAACGCCCTTTAAATTATGCATAATTTGATAAATTGTGATCGAAATAAATAATTTGTCAGTGATTTAAAAATATTGTATTGTTTCATGATTTAAAAGAAATGTAGATAAATAGTTACTATTTGATCAAAATGTTATTCAAATGAATAATTTGCATGATTGAAAATATTGATTTTTGGATGTCATAAATTTTGAAAACTTTAGAAATTTTAAATTTTTATCTGTTATGAATTGTCAAGCATAACTTGTATTAATTTTTAAATTATTAGTTTGTGCACCACTGAGTTCACCACTCAGCGATAGTTTTGTATGCTATCGCAGGTGAAAGAAAACATAGAGCAGATGAGTGAGATTACTTGAAGACATAGTGAGACTATCTGCGGGTATATCATAGGTATACCCTTGCACATTAGATTTTGATGTAGTTCTGTAATAATATGTATGTAATTTCATTTGAGCAATTGTATCAACTCTTTTGTAATATATTTTTGGAATGTAATCAAATACAAATTATTGTAATATTATCTTGAGATTTTATGTACTTATAAAGTTTTGTACTACTAAATTTTTAATACTCTCACGAATATAAATATTAATTTTGTTACCCTAATGAGATGTTTCAATGTTTGATTTAATTCAAACTGTGTATTGAGTTGCTTGTGTTGATTTGTAAAATGAAATTGAATAATGGAGTTGTGGTTGAGAAAATATATTGGGAGTATTTTTTTTTTCAGGTTTTGAAGAGCTGTTTTCTCAAAATACAGACGGCACTCTGCCAAAATTTTTATAAAAATTGCGGAGATTTTAAAAGTCTAAAAATTTAGTTTATGTTTGGACTTCAAATATCTGAAAAAAAAAAAATTTACCCACCAATTTAAAAATGAACGAAAATTGTTTTAAAATCCCTTGTAGTATATTTAATGGGTTACTGGTAGGCGAAGTTCGGTAGTTCATTAGATGCACTTCGAGATCATGTTATGCCTTACGAAGGGGTAAGGTGTGACATGTTTTAGCGGTATCAGAGCTAGTTTTAAAGTAAATTTTGAACTGTGAATTTGAAATATTTTTCGATAAGTACAATTGCTCGAATGTTTGATACATATAGTACATTTACATCATAAATATGAACTAACGGGGAGAAATCTCCTTGTGTTGGTTGTACAGAAAAAAAAATCCCGTGAATAGATATGGACAAGGGGGATAAAAAGGTAAAGCACTCTGATACAACTGACGTACAAGGAGATGCCCCAGTTCCGCAAAGCGTTTGAGGTCCAGCTGCACTAGTCCCTCCTATACAAATTACTGCACAAATGGTATAGCAGATGGCCATGTTCTTTCAACAAATGGCTGATAATCTATCAACCCAGACCCAAGTACAAGCCCAACCCCCTCAAGGGCAGTATGAAAAAGAGAAAAGTGGAAAACCTATTGGTCAGAGTTCGAGTAGTAAATTGGGAAAGAGAAAAGATTTTGAGGGACCCCGAGCTTCGAAGTATGACAGAGGCGAATCTTCAGGGCAGAAGCAATCGAGAACCATTCGACAAAGAACCAGAAGTTCCTACCCTATCCATATCTGTGACGTTTGAGGAAAATTACATGGGGGCATTTATCGTAAGGTCACTGAAGCCTGCTACAATTATGGTGCAATCGGGCATTACGCCCGAGATTGTACTAGCGCACGTCGATTTATGCCACATACTACACCAGAGGAATCAGTCCAAGGTTTTGATTTTAGAGGCTCATTAATAGTCAGTAGGGGCAGAGGCAGGAGTAGAGACAGCACTTCGAGTAATCCTAGCACAATGGACCAACCCGAGCAGAGGAATACACTAGAAAGAGTGTACGCCATGAATCAAGAGGAAGAAGCAGAGACTTCAAATGTAGTTGCCGATATGTTCTTAACTTTTGAAAGGAATAATTATATACTATTTAATTCCGGCTCTACTTATTTACATGCTAATGCTAGAATTATATGTTCTACTGCTATTCCCTAGCATGGAAATAAATTTTGATGTGTTAGTGATTAATCTATTAGGATAAGAACTATGATAATAAGCGTGACTAGAATTAGTTTTGGAAAAAAAAATTTGTTAGTGAGAGACATCTCCTAGACTATGATAAAAATTATAAAGTTAATTAGTGAGCCTAATTAGGTAAGGCAAGAGGACCTAAAAGTAATATAGTTGTCTTAGATGTGGGTGAAGGTATTACTATTGATAGATGTCAGTGGGTACCATAATTAAAATAAGTTTAAGATATTAGTAGATTTGAGGAAAAAAAAAAGATATAGGGAACTTTGATATATTGAGATGTATTGTAACACTCCTATTTGCATAGCCTAGTATATTTCACTATTCCGATGATCGGTGTCGGTTCGAACAATTAAGAGAAGTAGAACCACGTCTAAGACACTTAGATAAGCCCTGAACACAAATAATTAATAATTGCCAAATGCTTAAGTACAAAGAAGAAAAATAGAACACAAGAAGTTAAATGAGCCGGGAGTCACAGCAATGGGCGATCTTCTCGGGAAAGACTGCGAGGTCGATCTAAACTCAAATTTCGAACCGTAAAATGTGACGCTGCGGTCCTTAGGACTATTGCAAACGCAGTGGAAAAGAGAAAATCATGAAAAAAAATTGTTAAGCAGGTCAAATAATTAGGTCAAGGATCCAGAAGAAATACCAAATTATTTACAAATCGGATCGAACCGGCGAGGGGCAATTTGGTTAATTTTCCCCTAGAGCTGACTCCTAACTTAACTGTCCAATAAAATTTGGGAAAAAAAAATTTCGAGACCAAGAATTAAATTAAAGAACTAATGGAAAAATGAATGAAAAAAAAAAAGAAGAAAAAGTGTTATTCACATCACTTGGATGACATCATCATGATGTCATAACTAATTTTAATTTTGCTACAAATATTGACCAAGTCAACTAAGACTAAAAGACTTAAAATACACTAAAAAGAAAAAGAAAAAGAAAAAAAATTAGATCTTCTTCCTTATCTCGGCAGCCACTTTCTCTCCCTCACATCTCCATTAGTGACCACCATTGAAGAGTTATTCAACCTTGAATAACTTGATTTTCTCTCACAAAATTTAACCTTAAACCCTAGTAAGCTTCTAAATTAACCTAGACAAGAAGAGTGAAGAAGGAAAGAAAGGGAGAAATTGAAGGAAGGGAAGAATTGAAAACTCAAGTGGAGGTAAGCAAGTTACTTTGAAAATTTTGGTTTCTTATTTGTGTGTTTAGCTCAAGTAACTTAGAGTTTAACTTAAAATCAAAAGAAAATATTTATTGGAGGACCAAACATGAAATTCGTCCAGCTAGGGTTAGGGTTTGATATGAATGAGTTTGATGGTTTTGAATAGTTATTTGAAGTGAATTAAGTGTATAAATCATGAATATACACTTTAAATTTGCATTAGAGTTGAAATGCATGTAACTAGGGTTTGAAGATTGTGAAAAATTGTAGAAAAATTTGAGAATTGGCCAAATGATGTTATTGACCTTATTTGAGTTGAGAAATGGTCAATTGTGACCATTTGTAGTGTGTATGAATTGTTGGAACCAAGTTCCAATTCGGATTGGAGAGAGTCAATCTGCAGGCAGTATGACCTAGGTCCCTTTCAGGGATCAAAACTGAAAATTTACCAACCCAATTAGTGTGAGGCAAATTGGGAATGAAACAAGACACGAAATGGCACATTTTTTATTTAGGAATCATGCCTAGAAAGTGACCATAACTTAGTGAACAATTAGGCCAAATCCAGAATTGGCAAACTGACCTGTACAAAATTGACCAAATGAATAATAGTTACGTAAATGACCATAACTTGGTCTAGGAAAGTCCAAATGACCTAAAATTTTATTGGTAGAAAGCTGAGACATAGCCCTACAACTTTCATGAAGAAAACAAACCTAAATTTTGACCATAACCTATTTGAAAAGCCACCTTCAGTCAACCTACAAAAACTACCATTATTAGCGAATGCCCAGAATTCTGGGTAAAACCAAATCCGGTCAGCCATGTTCACATGGCTATAACTTAGGCTAAAAAACTCCAAATGGAGTGATTCAAAAAGGGAAATAAAGTTAAGACAATAAGGAACAACTTCTATGAAGAAAACTTAGCCAAATTTCCATAGCAACATGACCAATAGAACAGTGCAAAACAGGATACCAAAACTGAAAATTTGAAATTTGTGCCTAAAAGACTTAAGATTTGAGAAAACAACCAAAACCAATGAAATTGGTAACCAAAATGTGATATGTGAGTATAGTTAGATTTCCCATACCTTTTAAGTATAAGAAGTCAATATTTTGACTTGAATAATACCATTAATAGTAACCTCGACATGAAAATTTCCAAGAACGTAAGTTTAAGCATATTGGGGCTAGAATTGAGCATATATGAATTTAATTATTAGATTTATTGTGAGATAAGATATTAAAATACTGTCAATTGTGTGTTTCAGCTGAAAAAGACCCGAAAAATCTAAGGGACTGAGTCAAAGCTTAGAGGCGACTCACGTTAATTTTGTGCATAATAAATTTATGTAATTATTTTCTAACTGAAAAGTTGAATTGTTATGCTTTATGAAATCACTGTGTTGTTTATAAATTGTGTTGCCATTTTGTGACTGCAAAAATGACTTTAGAAATTGTTTGGGATCTTTCCTAAATTATTTGAGTACTTTGTTTTGAATTAATTTTGGATTCACACTTAGAATGACAGTATCACATTATTCCTCCTCCATTTATGGGGTTGAGATCGTTTATTTTCCTCCTTCTCTGGCTTACCAGTTGAGGTTGTAGATCGGATGAGTAATCATTAGCTAGCTAGCCACCTCCCTCATTGATTTCGATTAGTGGGGTTGTAGATTGCTTTGTCGTGGTGTACAACATGACATTGATCGGAAATTTTGTGTCATGGCTTAAGTTGTGTATGAATTGGCAACACTGTGTTTATTAAATTTTTTGATCAAAATTGTGCTATAATGAGTTTTGATAATTTGTGAAATATTTAAATTGTGATTTATCAATGAATATTTTATGTAATGCATTTCGAGTTTTATTGTGCACCCCTGAGTATTTTTATACTCAGCGATAGCTTATTTTGCTATCGCAGATAAGGGCAAGAAGAAAGTAGCAAAGTGAGCTGATATTGAGATAGAGGACTTCATTGACCTTTTTGGTACGAGTATTTATTTATACCCTTGTAGTTATTTTGATGTAAATATTATATTGTCATATGTAGTAATGTAAAGTTGAGCAGTTATATAGTAAATTGTAATAATATTATTTTGGATTTTCTTTTTTGTAAATTAAGACATGTATATGTAAATTAAATTTTAAATGAAATTATGAAAAATTGTGAGATGTCAAACTTTGATTGAATTGTGGAATTGATTTGAATTATGTTGAACTGAGTCATTTTGGTGGTTGGGAGTTGTGGAAACAATTATTAAAAGTGTTTTTATAGGTTTTTGAAGAACTGTTTTCTCAAAATACAGACGGCACTCTACCGAAATTTTTCCAAAATTTGCGGACAAATAAAAATGGATAAAAATTTTTACTAGTTTTGAAACTTCAATTAAATGTTTTTAATTCCTACTATAATGCTCACCACTTCCAAAATGTAAGAAAATGGTTTTAAAATCCCTTGTAGTATACTTAATGAGTTATCGGTAGGTGAAGTTCCGTAGTTCATTAGGTATTCTACGGGATCATGTTATGCCTTAAAGAGGGGCAAGGTGTGACATGTATCGCAGTAACTATGCAACATTCTTGATTTTTGTGCTGTAAGCTACATATTACAGTACTGACTTAGGATTTATTGTGTAGAGCTACGTACTACCCAATAGTACACAAGGATAAGAATAGTTGCAAATGGCTTTCGCTCTAGTACAAATATATTAGAATAGAGTTTTATTACTAGAACTAAGTTTGAAAATCCTAATTCGGGATTTAAAACTCTATAATTAGAATATCAAAAGATCATGGTTGCAAGCTAGCGAGAGTTAACGACTCCGTTACTCTAGCACGAATTACAGTATATTAGGAATTGTTATGGGACTAGAGATTTCAGTATAGTCAAAATTTAAAGATAATACCTATAGGCCTAAGTCATCCAGTCTTCGATATGGGGTTTATAGTTGTTTTGGTATTGCAATGGATCTTTTGCTCAAAGTTTAGTAAGGAGCGGTATTCTATTTGTGTAGCAATAAGACACAAAATATGATTTTGTTCACCTAAAAGAGACAGGATGTTATAGATGATAATTATAACTTATAAAATAGTTAAGAAATGATATTCTACTAATAACATAATTCGATAAGAATTAGTTGGTCAGGTATTCCTTAGGAAGAACACAATTTTATTGTGTGGATTATAAGGATTAAATTATGATTAATTCGAAAATTTTGAATAGCATGGAAAAAAGGAGAGTCTAGTAGACTCCCTTCTTAAGGTTAAAGAATTGTTTATGGTCCAAAAAAAAAAAGGTAATGATCGCAAAACAGCAGAAAATAAGCTATAGGATATTGGTAGATAAAAGAAAATATAGAAGTAAAAATTTGAATAGTTAGTTAAACATGATAGAGAAATGTCACGAATATTTGAAGTATTAGCCAAAATGGTCAGAGGACCAATTCAGAGTAACATTGAAGTATAGAGGATTTATTAAAAATAATAAGGAGTATTAGCTCTTGACCCGACAGTCGAGTTAAGAAAGAGAATAACATTGAATTGTGAGAGGAGATAAGGGAGTTAATTAAGGAACAAATTGAAAAGCCCATTTTGGATAAGATTGGGAAGACAAAGTAAACAAAAATTTTAAGATGTGTAATGATATTTCGAATTGTCCTATCAGGCAAGAGAGTGAATTAGTAAATAATAAGTTAAATAAAAGTGAACAAGATGGTGTAAAATGACTTATAAGCCTAGGTCATAAATAAAGATTAAAGATAACGGCTATAGACCTATGGCCAATTATGAGATAAGTATTTCTCATATGAACAATGAAATTTCCTTATAAGGAAACATGAATTGAAATATTAAATAGAACAACACTAAGAGAAGATTATAATTATACAAGCAAATTAAACGTTGCATTCGATTATTAGAAGTCTTACATAGACTTAAAGGAAAGAAGATTATAAGATTATATAAAAAAGAGAAAGACTAAGTTCTCATTTCATAGAACCATACGGAGTCCTAGAAGGAGTGGAACCGTTAGCACACAAATTTGCTTACCTCTAGAATTGAAATAAATTCAAATTTAACTTATAACGAGAAGCTCAGAAGGAACTTGGCACACTAGGTGAAGCAGTCGAAAAATAAATAAATATCATCGATTAAAGTGTTATGGACCATCATTCAGACTAGAAAGTCACAAAGAAATGTGAGAGAGACATGAGAAAATATTACGCATGACTATTTAAGGACTGATAGTGAGTAAAATTTCGGGACGAAATTTCTTTTAAGGGGGGGAAAATTGTAACACCCTATATTAAGCAGTCTATGCATTCTACTATTCCGGTGATCGGTGTTTGTCCGGACAGTCAGGATGTCTAGACATATGCTTATATCACCTAGAAAAGCCCTAAACAAAAATTAATAGTACTTACCAGAAGGTAAAATATAAATAAGAAAAGCAGAGCATAAAAAGTTAAATGAGCCGAGGGTCACAGCGATGGGTGACCGTACTGGAAAGTGACTGCAAAGTTAACTGTAATCTTAACTTTGAACGGAAAATTGTGACACCGTAGTCCTAGGAAAAATTGTGAAGCTGGAAGAAATGTGAAAATCACAGAAAAAGGTAGAGAACTAGATCAAATAATTAGGTCAGGGTTCCGGAAGAAATACTGAATTATTGGGCAACCGGATCAGACCAGTGAGGGGCAAATTGGTCTATTCACCCTTAGAGGTAACTCTTGGCCTAACTATCCAATAAAATGTAAGAAATTAAAATTGTGAAATATATAATTAAATTGAAGAAGTAAGGAAAAAACAAGGAAAAGAAAAGAAGTTAAAAAGAGAATTATGACATCACCCAATGACCTAAGCATGACTTCAAAATAATTATCAATTTATTTAATTATTTGACTAAGTCAACATAAGAGATAAACACACATAAATTATATAAAAAAAAAAAAAAAAACAAAAGTTACTCTTCTTCTACAAGTTGGCCGGCCACCCCTCTCACTTCTCTCTTTCTTCATTTCATCTTCCACCATTAATAACCATACCCAAGCTTCCATAAACCCTCTTTCTAGCCACAAATCCCATAGTCCCCTCAATTAGACCTTGTCTTTGAGTCTTGAAAAGAAGATTGGAGCAAGAAAGAAAAGGAAAATTTGAAGAAATAAAGACTTGGAAATCCAACAAAAAGGTTAGTGATGAATTTTCCAATTTCCACTTTATAGTCATGCTTAGGCAATTGAACTAAGTAAGAAATTATTGAAAAATGAAACAAAATGATCTTTTAAAGGACAACATGAATTTCAGCCAGCCTAGGGTTGATGGGAATTGGAGTGTTTGATGAAGTTATGACATGATTTAGAGCTTGTGTAATGTTGAATATATGATGTGAACATTGAATTGTATGAATTGGAGTTATTGATAAATTAGGGTTCTTGACCCTTAGGGTTTTGGAGGAAATTTTTTTTTGAAAATTTGGTAATTGATGTAATGGAACCTAATTGAGGTTTGAATGGTCATTTGGAATGTGTTTGAATGGTTGGAATGGTATTGAAATGGTGAATGTGATGCTGCCTCAATTGAGCAGTTTGACCTTGGTCAGCTCAAATGGCCATAACTGAAAATTGGTTTCTCCAATTGGTGTGAGACTAATTGGAGATGAAAATTTAGACCCAAAGCTACAATTTTGGTGAAGAAACCTTGCCCTAAAACCAAACACAAATTGGTGAAAAGTTAGGTCAAATCCGGATTTAAGCACACCACCCTGTACAAAACTGACCATATGAATAGTACTTGTTCTAATGGTCATAACTTGGTGTAGGAAGGTCCAAATGACCTGAATTTTATATCGATGGAAAGCTGAGACATAGCACTATAACTTTTATTAAGAACACAAACCCAAATTCTAACCATAACCTATCCAAAAAGTGAGCTGCAGTCAACACACCAAAACTGTCAGAACCAAGAAAGTGCCCAGAATTCTGGATTTGAACTAATCCGGCCAGCCTTAGAAAAATGGCCATATCTTGGGCTACAAAACTCCAAATGGAGTGATTCAAAAAGGAAATTAAAGCTAAGACATTAAGGAACAACTTTGATGAAGGAAAGCTGGCCAAATTCCAACTGTAGATAGACCAATGGAATAGTACAAACAAGTAGGAGAGAGCAGTTTTTGATTTAAATCGAAAAACTGAACCGAACTGATTAATTCGGTTCAATCGATTCTATTTTAAAATTTAATTGGTTCGGTTCAGTTTATAATTTTGATAATTTCGGTTAATCGATTCGATTCAGTTATTTTCATAAAAAAATCAAAAATCGAACCGAACCGAAATTATTAATATATATAGGAAATCAAAAAAAATCGAATCAAAATGAATCAAACCGAAATCAAAGAAAACCGAACCGAACCTTAAGATTTTTGAGTTTTGATTTTTATTTTTGATTTTCGGTTTTATCGGTTCAGTTCGGTTCGGAACCGAACCGACCGTTTGCACAGCCCTACAAATAAGTAACCCAAAACTGAAATTTTGATATTTAACTCTAATAGGCTTTGAATTGAATTTGGCAATCAATGCCAACAAAAATATGACACAAAATGTGGTATGTGGGTGTAATTAGAATTAACATATCTAATTAGTATGAAAAAGTCAATATTTTGACCAAATGGTCAAATGAATAGTAACCATAATTACACTAAGTACAAATGACTCAATTTTATGGGATAAATTAAGTGTATAAAATTTAATTATTGAATTTATTAATTAGAAATAAATTGAATAAATATTGAAACACTAGTTATGTGTTTTAATGGGAAAAGAGCCCTCCAAGAAAGGAGGAGGAATTGAACCAAGACAAACCTAGATAAGAGGTTTGTGCACAACTAACTCTTTTTGTTATTTTTCACTTCCAAATTGATTTGAATAAGTTTATTGTATGATTTATGATTTTTGTTGTGTTGAGAATTTAAACTTGTTGAATGAAATTGTATAAATTAAATATAAATTTTCTTATGCATTTAAGGATTTATTGCATGGTTTTGAGAATTGTAAATTTTAAGTTTGATGTGTTGCCAACCTTAAGCATGAATTTATAATGATTAATTATGTTAATGATTTGTAAACCCTTTTGTAAATAGAAATTGTTTTGAATATGATTTGAAACCACAATTGACATGGCAATATGTTTTGAATTCTCATTAGCTTGTCTAGTGAGATATCTCCTCCACTAGATAGGGTGAGTTCCTTCCTCTCTGGCTTGCCAGTTGGGAAAAAGTTTGGATGAGTACTCATATATACTAGCTAGTCTTTGTTCCTCCCTTTTAGCCTAGATTATTGGAAGAGTTTGAAATGTCGTGGTGTACAACACGGTATCTGTTATGAATTTTGTGTCATGGATCCAACTGTGTGAATTGTTGGCAACGCTCTTTAAATTATGCATAATTTGATAAATTGTTATCGAAATAAATAATTTGTCAGTGATTCAAAAATATTGTATTGTTTCATGATTTAAAAGAAATGTAGATAAATAGTTACTATTTGATCAAAATGTTATTCAAATGAATAATTTGCATGATTAAAAATATTGATTTTTGGATGTCATAAATTTTGAAGAATTTAAAAATTTTAAATTTTTATCTGTTATGAGTTGTCAAGCATAACTTGTATTAAGTTTTAAATTATTAGTTTGTGCACCACTGAGTTCACCACTTAGCGATAGCTTTATATGTTATCGCAGGTGAAAGAAAACATAAAGCAACTGAGTGAGATTACTTGAAGACACAATGAGGCTATCTGCGGGTATATCATAAGTATATCCTTGTACATTAGATTTTGATGTAATTCTGTAATTATATGTATGTAATTTCATTTAAAAAGTTGTATCAACTCTTTTGTAATATATTTTTGGAATGTAATCAAATACAAATTATTGTAATATTATCTTGAGATTTTATGTACTTATAAAGTTTTATATTACTAAATTTTTAATACTCCCATGAATGTAAATATTAATTTTGTTATCCTAATGAGATGTTTCAATGTTTGATTTAATTCAAACTGTGTATTGAGTTGCTTGAGTTGATTTGTGAAATGAAATTGAATAATGGAGTTATGGTTGAGAAAATATATTGGGAGTATTTTTCTTTTCAGGTTTTAAAGAGCTATTTTCTCAAAATAAAGACGGCACTTTGCCAAAATTTTTGTAAAAATTGCGAAGATTTTAAATGTCTAAAAATTTGGTTTATCTTTGGACTTCAAATAAAGATTTTTAATATCTGAAAAAAAAATTTACCTACCAATTTAAAAATGAATGGAAATTGTTTTAAAATTCATTATAATATATTTAATGGGTTACCGGTAGGCGAAGTTCGGTAGTTCATTAGGTGTACTACAGGATCATGTTATGCCTTATGAAGGGGTAAGGTGTGAACGGCCCATAGGTTGGGTCGTGACAAGTATGATAATGAAAAATTTGATGGAGGGTCTAAATAATTTAATAGATGCAAAATATAGAAACTAAATAATTTATTTTTTAAAATACAAGATTCAAATAATTAATTTCATTAAAATACGTGAACTAAATAGTATTTTTTTTCCTTTTATTTGATAAATTTGAATATGTCTTAAATTTTCTTTTAAAAAAATCAGTTTTGAATTAAAACTCAACTAGAAGATTTTAATTTTGTTCAAAATCAATCAATCTAGTTTTAATCAGTGGTAGAGCTAGAAATTTAATTTAAGGCCAATTAAAATATCTAATTTATGTTATAGATATATGAGAATTTTTTTAAATCAAATTAATTTGATAAAAATTAAATGGAACTACTGTTAACTGAAAGCTTAATATTAGAAATGATTGAACTTACAAAATATTGATTGCCTAAAATTTAAAAACTTGTCAAATTTATCTCAAATTTATTTTTTTATTAAAGTAATCATGAAAGATAAATTTAATTAAAAATTATAAATTAAATAAAATATATGATATAGTTTTAGTTTATGGATTTTTTTTTTTTAATTTGAGAATGATAAAATTATAGCAAGTGAAAGATTCCAATAATAAATGAGACTGTGAGAAGAAAGCCATCAAAAATTCTAATTGATGAAAAAAATATGAGAGAAATATGCAAGATTTCCATTTGATAATTTTATCCAATAATTTAAAATTCAAAGAGTAGAAATTGATGATTGCAGGAAAATAAAAATTGATGGAAAAAAGGGAGCAAGAGGTAATGATTTTTTTTTATATATAAAATTACTCATAAACCCCTAAAATTTTAAAAATTTTGGGGCTCAATGTCTAATCAAAATTTGATAGACAAAAGTAAAACATATTTGATTTTTGAGAAATTACTACTATGTCTAGTCTTAAAAATTTTAAATTTTTTATTAAAATTTATATGTTAATAGTTAAAAAATTTTGATTTTTTGAAAAATTATCATTGTACCCTAACAAATTTTAAAAACTTAGGGATTTAGTGTCTCTCTTGATCCAAGTGTAGTTACATCCCTAATTTTAACCGATTTTTATTTTGAACCAATCATTGGCTAAATCTACAAGTTCATATGAAAAAGGGCATAAAAGTCCTTAAAACAAATATTTAAAATAGAATTATTATTAATGAAAGTGTATACATAATTATGAATATGTAAGAGTGAAAAATAAGGGTATATTATTGTTGGGTTTTGCTGGATTAACTAGAGTGAGAAATAAGAGAGAAGAGTATAAATTTTAGGATGCAGAGAAAGTGATTGAGAGAGACAAAGTGATAGTGTTAGAGAGAGAGAGAGAGAGAGAGAGAGAAATTAAGAGCGTATGTTTATATTAGGGAGAGAGAGAGAGAGAGAGAGAGAGAGGCTAAGAGGAGGGATTGAGAGAGACAGAGCGATAGTATTAGGAAGGGAGAAAAACACAATAAAAGGAGGGATGGAGAAGAAAATTGACTGTTTAGACATATTTAAATTTTATAGGGTATTTATGTCATTTTATGATGTTATAACCTAAAAACTGATTATAGGAGATTAAAAGGATTTTCATGTTAATTATATTAAAATTGAGGCCTTTATGTTATAAATTAAAATTTAAGGATCATACTGTTACACTGCTTTAAGTTTTGAGATAACTAGTGAAATTTATCCTAACACTAATGATTAAATAAATTGAAATTAAGACAAAAGTGTTTAACAAAAGAAAAATGTCCCAATAAGCCATTAACTTTTCAGTGAAATTCAAATCAATTCAATTTTATTTTTCTCAAATAAATTCATAACTTTACATAATAAAATATTTTTTAATAATAAAATATTAATTTTTATAATTTTTAAACATTAAAATTATTTATTATTTTAAACTAAGATAAAATTAAATTAAAAAAAAAAAAAAACTGAAAAACCCAAAGAACACAAAATGTCCTACCCAAATTTTCAATAACACAATCTATAATCATGAAAAACCAAAACCCAGAAAAATCAATAAAATGACAACTCACAAGGCCAAAAATGGCAGCCCCATCGACGCCGATCAAGTCCATCTAGTAAGAATGGCAATGGACCAAGTTTCTGTAGGTATTTGATTTGTCCGAATTTTAATAAAATAAATTTAAGTAATATATAATTGAGTTTAGATAAGTTTAGGTTTAAAAAATAATATTTAAATTTTTATTATGTTCGAATTTTACATGTTAGATATCTATTATCTGAATATATTTATATAAATACTTAATTAAATATAAAATATATGTTTTTATAATAATATTTATAAATTTTTATAACTTTCATTTTAAATAAAAAAATAAATATTTTATGAAATTATTAAATTTTTAAAAATGAATTATTAATAAAAAATAATTTTTTATATATTATTAATTAAAATATATAAAATTAAAAGGATTTCAGTATTTTTTAGGCAATAATAATCAAATTTAGGACAGATTCAAATAGTTAAAAATAAATTTTAATCAAATTTATGATGAATTTAAATTTTAATATTATTAATTGAGTTTAAATTTAAATAGAATAATTTTTATAGATACCTTATCCGTGTCATTCTTGTACATTGCTTCGTCTACAAAAAGATCGTCACGGCTATCACCTACTACAAACATGGGAGAGGCCTAATCAAGGGTGGATCTACATGCATACTTAGTGGGTCCTGAATTCATGAAGAGTTATAAATATTTTTTTAAACCAAGAATTTTATATATGTAAAATTTTAAGTCAATTACAGTTTTTTTTTTAATTCTTAATATTACTTCAATGATACTTTTTGTCTCTTTCTCTTTCCCATATTCAAAAGAATTATAACTTTGTCCCCTTTTTCATCTCATTTTTTATTTTTTATTTATTTTATATCCATTAATTTGTCTTTTTCCTTTTTATTTTTTGTGAACAAAATATTATAATAATTTTAATTATAGATGATATATTTTAAATAAAAGAAAAATCACGGTGAAAAATTTTATATATATCTATTAATTTAATTGCATGTAAAATTAATATTAATATTACTTATTTTAATTATTTGTAAATAGATTAAAAGAGAAAAAATGGCCCTGACTTAATTTCTGGTCCGCGGAGCTAATTAAGATCAACGGCTGCCTAATCAAACTGGTGGAGCCCAAGATTCTTCGTTCGAAGGCCGATGAAACAACTCCCAAAACTAAGTAGCTCACCTGGGTTCTTCCCCTCAAAGCCCATAGGGTTGCCTCAGCAATGGTCTAGCCTCCCTTGGTTTCCTCATCAAGCGTCGCTCCCTTGCTGAAGCGCTCGCATTTTGGTTCTTCACATCTCTAATTACATTATCGACTAGCTACCTCGTTTGTGTTTAAGTAAATTTTGATTCTCTTACCATTTATTTGGATCCAAATTAAGCAAGAAAAATAAAGAGAAAATAATAAAAAATAAATTTATGTTATTTTATATTATTTAAATAAGAGAAATATAATTTTTTTTTAAAAATTAAAATAGCTATTATATCTTTTTTATACTTATTATGTTGTAGAAAAACATTTAAATATTTTAATATAAACAATATACATTTTTCTATATTTCTCTTCATTTTTCCATCAATGTGGAGAGAAATATTATGCTTAGTTACAAGGATTAGAGAAAATTTCTCCTCATTTCTTTTCTCAATTTATTGTCTAAATAGGAAAATTTAGATAAATGAAATTCATTTTCTTTTCTCTTTTCTCTATTTCTCTTAATCCAAAAAAACAAAGGATTAGGGTTTGAGATGGTTGCCTGTATTTGATGTATTCTTGGATTTCATTATCCGGTTTTTGGGTTTAGTGTTTGTTATTGAATCTTTATGTTCGAATTATTGGTTTGGAATTCCCCAGTTTGTATTCAATTTATTTTGGCTAAAAGATTGCAAGTCATTTTTAATATTTAAATATATAAAATTAATATTTTATTAATAAAAAATTCAAAATATTGGAATATACCATTATTTTTAAAGTCTAGTACTCTGAGAAAGGATGAGTTGTCCATGATGATAAAAAACCAATGCCTTGTGAGATGGAATTCAAATTTTTTTATTCCATTTTTTATTGCCATTATTCTTTATAAATTGTATGGTAATGCTTTTCAGAGTTTTCGAATTGTCTGCTAGCAAGACCATAGATATGTTGTTTTCCTTTTATTTCTTCAAGAAGAATAACTCCCTAATATTCATCACTAGCGTCAGTCTGTAGAATCCTTTTTCCTGCGCTAGGAATCTTTAATGGATATGGATTTTGTGTAATTTTTTTCAGTGTTTGGGCAACTATCATTAGTGCAGTGCTCTAAGGAGGGGCTTATTTTTTCAGCATTTTTGACAAGAGAAAAGTGTATTTGGACACATGTGGAATAAAGTCTCTCAAATAGTTGACAATTTCAAGAAACTGTTAGATTTGTTTGGTAGTCAAATCCTTATCTGGAAACTTTAATAACTCTTGAGCAATGTGGGGTCTAGGATGGTACTTTCTATCTTCAAATTGCATTACCAGAAATTCAATGTTGGTTTGGGCTAAGTGACTCTTCTTTTCAGATAACATGATCCCATACTCCTACACTAGAGCTTGGAACTAGGTCAGAAGTTTCTTATGGGCTGAGACGCTTCTTGAGAATAGCAAGATGTCATCAATATAGATCAAGGAACTATGTATGATGGATTCAAAAATCCGAATCATGGCTTTTTGAAATAGGAAAGGAGCCACCTTAAGCCCAAATGGCATAACTGTCCACTAATACTAGGCATTTGAAATGCAAAAACCCATTTTGTATCAGTCTTTTGGAGTAATACCCAATTGCCAAAATCCTACTTTAAGATCAAACTTTGAAAGATGTGAGCCTCCTAAAGAGGAGTGAACAGGGAGCTAATTTTGGGTAGAGGAAATTTGTTATCTCTCAAAAAATGATTTAAAGGCTTATAATTAATCACGAGCCTTTTCTTTCCCCTGATTTTTTCTAATCTTTTTTCTACATAGAAGGCTTGACATGCCCATGCTGAGTTTGTGGGTTCAATGAGGCCTTATTGGAGGAGTTGCTAGCATTCTTATTGAGCCAAAAGGAGATCTAAAAGAGTCATTCTTGGATGTGTTGCCTTTGTGGGATTGATATATTCATTAAGCTTAAAGGGAAGCTTAATAAAGAACTTTTCATTTTTCCATAATGATGTAGGATGAGAAAAATCTGCAAGAGAGTCTGCACAAGAAGGCATTAAAAGATCTCTATATTTCTAAAAGTCTGGAGGAGCTTCAAAGAGTGAGAACATCTTTTGAATTGCGGCAAAAGGTTTAAAAAACTTTTTATATTTTATCCCGATGGATAAAATCTGAAGCTTTTGAGCTTGCTAATATACATCAAAATCAATTAGCAAGTCTTTGTTAGGGAGGTCTGTGCCGATTACCTTTGTTCAGATAATACAGTTAGGAAAAACTGTATTCCAATGGATTTTTTTATAATAAGATCAGTCCTGAATACCTTTTCATTGGCTACACGAAAGTATTCAGAATGAGGGATCCAGGCTTCCTCAAGAAGTACTATTGAGTGCCGGTATCAATGAATCCAATAACAAAAACAGGTCGTTCATATTTTGATGGAAAAACATAAATCCAGACTAAAGGAATCGGAATAGTTGGTTGAGTTGAAGAGCATAACGAAGTAGCATGAATATTTAGAAATTCTACATCAGAGACATCCATATAGTATCATCGGATGATGTAGATTCTGGTTCAGCAATCTCAAGAGCAAAGATAGTTTCTTTATTAGCTTCATCTTGCTCTGAGAATAGAGATTCAATATCTGTGTCTTCTCGATCCAAATGAGTGTTCTAATGGATTTGTTGAATCATTTTTACTGCCTTCTTTGGATTTTGAGGACATTCTTTAGGGAAATGGTCTTTCTTTCCATAGATAAAACATCTGTTTGATTTTGTTTTGCCTTGAATGGGTTTCTTCTTGAAGAACCAAAAAGCTTTCTTTTTGGAGCCTTTCTTTGGCTCGTGCATATACTTTTTGTGATGAAATTTCTTCCTATTTTTATAGGCATAGGATTTTTCTTTGCATCTAATATGAAGATGGGACTTGTTATAGGATTTCTACAAAGACTTGGTCTTGTTTATGATTTCTTTGAATAACTTTCTGTTCTCACATATTTTGTTAAGAGTGGATAGGGTCATCGGGTGAATTTCTCCAATGGAGATCCATGTTAATTCCCTACTAGAATTGTTCGATACAAATCAGACTGTATTTGCTCAGGGAGAGAGGCAATATATGTACTTTTGATATTAAAATCATTCAGTCCACCGAGTCTATAAAAGAGCTGGGACATGCACTGATAGTGGAACTCAAGATCTTTCCTTTTCAAAGAATAACACTTCATTTCAAAAAAATCTTGCCTCTTCTATTATTCTACTAAGTCTATGTTACCAAGGAACTCTAAATGGATGGTTTCTAGGAAAGTTTGAGTGCCTGGCATCTGGTAAAATTGAAGCTGTTTGTATTGTCCCAAGAAAGAGAATTAATCTCGGAGTCATCTAGTCATTCAAGCAGTAAATTCTCGAAGAATTGTCGATAATTAAGTATCAGGCTTGGTTAGCTGTAGATCAATCCATGCTCTAAATTCAAGCATCCTTTCTCTCCATTTTGATGGAGGAACATCTTAAAGTGTAAACCAGGGTCCACCAATTGGATGAGTATAAGATCCTGCTTATGAAGTTTGGCCAAGATATGTTTCTTCTTCCATCATAGTTTCTTGAGAGATTTCATTTGCATTAGACCCAATGAAAGTAGCCATAAGAAGATTGGTGATGTCTGTCAAGTTTGCTTCAGGGTCAGAATTAGAATATTCTTCCTTTGAAGATTCAAAAGATTCTTATGTCTCAAATTGTGGTATTTGGATAGTCATTTGAGGAGGTAGGTCTTAAGGATACATAGGTTTTTTATTTTTGTGGTCTCTTGGCAAAGGTTTTTCTTCCTCCATTGATTTAAATGAAGAAATGCTTTTTAATGGTTGGGATTTTAACTGAACAGGATTAAAAGATGGTTGTTTAGGTGTGAAAGTTTCCTGGGATAGTTTAGAGGGTGTATTAAAAATAGAGGTCCAAAAGCCATGGATGATTTAGACTAATAAAGAGATAGTCTGTAAGATAAAAATAGATTATCAACAAGTGTATGGGTTTGTTTGTGATAGGCTAAGTCTGCTTCTATTTGTTCTATTTGAGCAATATGAGATTTCAATCTTTTGATTTCTGACTCTTTTGCATGAAGTCTTGTCCAAATCTTTTTTGATGAATCATGGCTGTGAGGTCTTTATCAAGCTGACTAATCTGGGATTGGAGGTTCACATACAATTGATGAACCTGGGTTGACAGAGTATCAACTTTAGTTTCTGTTAACTGAGTTTGACTAACCACTAAGTCAATCTTTGAGTCAATCTTCTCAAGGAAATTATTTTGAGCTTTGGCATTTAAAGTCTGCCAATTCAGAACTTCTTCTCCTTGGGATAAAGGCGTTGACTAGCCTTCTAGATTAATAGTGGATAATTGGACAAAAGGATGAGAAGCCAGCCTCTGGATGGGATCAATGTTATGGCGTAAAGGAGGAAAATTTTCTTCAAAGTCCTCTTGAGAGAACATCATGCAAGGAGAGACAAAAGAAAGTGCAGGAGGTTGAGCAATTTCCTTCTTATTTTCCTTTTCTTTTTCTTTCCTCAAAATTTCCAATGCCATTTCATAATTGGCAAAGGATTACACCATTGTATTTATTTGCTAATGTTGATCCATGGACCAGAATCTGGAGAAGAATCTCTTCGTGGTTTGTAAATTTTACATGAAGAGAATCTTTTTAGCACTATTCGTCTTTTGTGGTGGCACTCATCATATTCTTCAATTTCATAGATGCAGTTGTAACCTTCATCACACATTCTTGATCCAAGGACATCCCAAATGAAATGTCCATTGATTTTTTCAGTGTAAACAAGTGTTCTATTTATCATAAATGCATACATAGGAATCTTGTCTCTCTTTTATGTGACAGGAGAGATCATTATAGTGTGAAAAACTGCTAATGAAGATTCATAAGAGCTTCCTAGAGCTTTGAACATGATTTTAATAGTTCCATCAGATTGTCTATGGAATAACGGTTCTGTAGCCTATACAAGTTGGGAATTGTTATGAAGTTTCTCATAGTTGATCTGCCATTCCATAGGGATCAGCTTTACCAACTCAGCTCTGGATAATTGCAGCAATATTTGAACAATTGTGAGAGTTAACTCTATATCTGAAAGGATATACAGAGCATCTGAGGATACTCTTAGTTGGGACAAATCAACAGCATGATCCTGGAGGCAATAAAATGTTTGGTGGTGAAGAGTTGCTGCCATAGATGATACCGTCTATTTAACTCCAACTAGCTGAACTTGAACCTTTAAAGTTGTGGAAAGATTTGGATCTTGCAAAAACATGTTATAATTGGAGAAAAAGGTGAGTAGCAGACTCCTAGCATGGAAAGTGAAGATGCAAGTGTCAATCACAGCATGTTCATATTTGAGGAATCTAGTATCCAGTAAAGAGAGTCTGGCAGTAACTGGTAGTCCTCTTCATCCATGTAGAGTAAGGACTATTTTAACTGCTCCAAAGTGTAGATGAGATTACCCTTGTCTTTTCCACTGAGGGATAAAAGGAGAAGGAATCTCCAGAGTGATATACTGTTCGACGGTAGTGGATCTGAAGGCACAATGGTCAATACGAGAAGTCTGT
Organism: Hevea brasiliensis; assembly: GCF_030052815.1. Taxonomy (NCBI): domain Eukaryota; kingdom Viridiplantae; phylum Streptophyta; class Magnoliopsida; order Malpighiales; family Euphorbiaceae; genus Hevea; species Hevea brasiliensis. The sequence continues at coordinate 9,704,869 of NC_079503.1, read as the reverse complement.
ACATATTCTTTGATAACAGATCTTCTTGAAGAGACTAGAGACCAAATATTTCTGATAAGAGAACATATCTTTTGTATATATTATAAGGGCTAAAAAGGGGAAGAAGAGATTCTTCCACTTAAGCACTTGTAGAGATGTGAGAGATCTCAACAAGATTATATATTTTGGAGGACAGAGTTCTTCTACAAGAAGGGGATAAAGATAGAGAAAAAGTTAGATTAACTAAACTAGCTGAAGGAGAAGGCTTAGATACTAAACTTAAAGCAAGTTGAGGTGTGACACAAGATATGACTGGAGAGTTCTCCCCACTCATCTCAAATTAAACCTTATTCATATCCTCCTCTTAAAACTTATAAAGCTCTGATACTATGTCTGGCTAGGAGCCCCCAAACCTGAGTTAAGCATAATAATACTCATATGGTACCGAGATACAACAAGCCATCATGGCCAAATAAATCTCAAGGTGTCACACCTTACCCCTCTGTAAAGTATAACATGATCCCGTAGTATACTTAATCAATTACCGAACTTTACCTATCGATAACCCATTAAATACACTACAAGAGATTTTAAAATAATTTTCTTACTTTTTGAAGGTGGTGAGCATTTCTAGCAGGTATTAAAAATATTTAATTGAAGTTTAAGAGTTAGGTAAAAAATTTTTCTATTTTTATTTTTGCGCAAATTTTATAAAAATTTCGGCAGAGTGCCGGCTGTAAGTGAGAAAAATCAAAATTTTTAACCTGTAGAAAAGCACTTCCTATAATTCACTTCATCAAAATCAACCACCATCACAACTCAAATCAACACAATTTTTCTCAACTCCACAATTCAAGTCAATACTCAACTCAATCATTTTCAAAACTAATACTAAAGAATTTCATTCACATTCCATTAAAAAAAGGTTGATTTACATTCATCGGTCTAAATTTACATCAGAAAATCCAAAATAATATTATTACAAGTTCTGTACAACTGCTCAAGACCAATTTATAGAGTGCACATACAGTTACATATATTAAAATAAATATGTACAATAAGGGTATAATGTAATACCCGACAAAAGATCCAAAGGTAGTACTATGATCCTCAAAAGCTCACTCGGCTACTTTACTAGTCTCTCTACCTGCGATAGCAATAAAAAGCCATCGTTGAGTACAATGACTCAGTGGTGCACAACATACTAAAAATATTAATTTATGCATAATTTAAATCACAATTATTCCAAATATGGTACTGAAATGGTAAACAGATATAAGTCACAATTTAAAATTTTAGTCAAATAATTTTTCACTTTAAAAGTCACAAAATAAATTTTTATAAAAACACACAGTCATATCATACCATCAATATATTATTCATCTCAATAGCCAGAGGCTTATGAGGAATACCAAGGTTAGCTAGCTCAAATCTATGGGTACCCATTCAATTTTTTTTTTCTACTGGCACACACCTCAACACTTCAGCCAAAGAGGGAATACAAAACTAATTCCTCCCACTAGTCAAGCTAGTGAGGCATTCAGATATGTGGTCATGACACTGTGGTTTCAAAACTATCTTAACAATTTTCTAAACATTACTTGTAATTCAATCACACACAATTTATTTTTCCAACAGTTTAGATCAAAAGCATATTGTTCCTTTCAATAATAATTTCAATACAAATAAGTCACAATTTAATATCACAATTCATTCAAAACAATTTGCAGAAGAAAATTTACAGAAACTTCTATGTTGTGCACAAACCTCGTACGAGTCGCCTCTTGGCCTTGATTTGATGTTTCCTTTCCTTTCTCAGTAGCCTTTTCAACTAAACACACAATTTACAGTGTTTCAGTATCATAATTTATAACAAATCCAATAAATAGTTCATGTCTACTAAATTCTAGCCCTAATATGCTTAAATTAATGTTCTTTGAAATTTGCATTTCGGGGTTACTATTCATTACACTATTCAAGTCAAAATATTGACTTTCTCATGCTTAATAGGTATGTGAATTCTAATTACACCCACATACTACATTTTGAGTGTCAAATTTGTTGGTCTTGGTTGCCATTTCAATTTTTAGATCTCTTAATGACAATTTCAAATTTTCAGTTTTTGTGCCCTATTTTACACTGTTCTATTGGTTTGGTTACTGTGAGAATTTGACTAAGTGTCCTTCATCAAAGTTGTTCCTTATTGTCTTATCTTTAATTCCCTTTTTTAATCACTCCATTTAGAGTTTTTTAGACCAAGATATAGCCATTTGAATAAGGCTGGCCGGATTGGTGTTACCCATAATTTCTGGGCACCTAATTGGTTCTGGCAGTTTTGGGCCATTAATTTTGGGTGACAATTTCACTTGGTTATGGCCAGAATTTGGGTTGGCTTTCTTCATAAAATTTGTAGTGCTATGTTATACCTTTCCAATGCCACAAAAATCAGGTCATTTGGACCTATCTAGCCCAAGTTATGGCTAAATGAATAAACATTGTTCATTTAGTCATTTTGGTACAGTGGCAGTGCACAATATCCGAATTTGACCTAATTGTTCACTATGTTAATGTCATTTTCTGGGCATAGTTTCTGAATAAAAAATGTGTCATTATGTCTCTATTTTCATTTCCAATTTGCCTCACACCAATTGGGTTGGTAAAATTTTAGTTTCGGTCCCTCAAAGGGACCTAGGTAAAACTGCCAGATTGGGACCCCTAAGTAATCCGAATTGCTTTTCAATTCTACCAATTCCAACACATCACAAATGGTCCCAATTAACCATTTCTAACCTCAATTAAGGTCATTTGCATCAATTGACCATTTCCTCTAATTTTTTCCCCCAAACTTTAAAGTTCAAGAACCCTAATTTATTAATTTCATTCACTTAATGAAATCAAAGTGTATATCCTTAATTTACATACTTAATTACACTTCTACATCACTCAAACTTCATCAAACCCAAACAATTTCAGTCCCCCTATAAGCTGGCCGAATTCCACATGTAACCCACACACTTGACTTGTTTTATTTCTTTCATCAATTCTAAGTTTATTTCACATACATAAATATAAAGTTAAAGAGGAATTGAAGAGTTAGAACACTAACCTTGACTTTGAATTTCAATCTTCCAATTCTTTCCACTTTCTTTCAAATTTTCTTTATCAATCTTCTTTACAAGTAGAAATAGCAAGGTTTATGGGGGATTTTTGGGGAATTTAGGGTTGACTTGTGGAATTAAAAGCTTGGATCAAGCTTTAATGGAAGATAGAAATGGAGGTGGAGGAGGAGTATGGGTCTCGGCCAAAAGTGAAAAAGAAGAAGAAATGAAATTTCTTTTCATTTTTTTATGTTTTTATGTGTAATTAAAGTTAATTCTGACTTGGTCAATCATTGTGGAAATTACAATTACATTTTGACATCATATATGATGTCATTCAAGTGAGGTAATAAATCAAATTTTCATTCTTTTTCTTTTTCCTTAATTTTTCCTTATTTCTTTAATTTAATTCTCAATTTTGAAATTTTCATTTCTCCAATTTTATTGGACAGTTAGGTCAGGAGTCACCTCTAGGTGTGAATTGACTAAATTGCCCCTCACTAGTTTGACCCAGTTTGCAAGTAATTCAATATTTCTTCCAGATCTCTGACCTAATTATTTGACGTACTTATCAACACTTCTCTGTGATTTTCTCTTTTGCACTAGGTTCGCAATAGTCCTTAGGACCGCGGCGTCACAATTTCTGGTTCAAAATTAGGGTTAGGACTAACCTCGCAGTCACTTCCCGGTAAGGTCACCCATCACTGTGAACCCCGACTCATTTAACTTTTTATGCTATATTTTTCTTATTTATACTTAACTATCTAGCAATCACTATTGATTTTCATTCAGGGTTTTTCTAAGTGTCTTAAATGTGGTTCTAATCTTCTTAATTGTCTGGACCGACACTGATCACCGAAACAGTGAAATATACCAGGCTATGCATATAGGGGTGTTACAATTCCCTCCACCCCCCCCCCCCTTCCCCCCTTAAAATAAATTTCATTTCGAAATTTTTACCTGACATCAGTCTCTAAACAGCTGTGGGTGTTGTTTCTTTATGTCCTCTTGTCGTTCCCAAGTAGCCTCCTGGCTTGAGTGATGGTTCCATAGCACTTTCACCAGTGGTATCTGCTTGTTCCTCACCTGCTTCACCTCATATGCTAGATTCTTTATGGGTTCCTCCTCATATGAAAGGTCTGGATTCACCTCAATTTCTTCTACTGATAACACATGAGATGGGTCAGATCTATACCTCCTCAACATGGACACATGAAAGACATTATATATCACACATGAAAGACATTATATATCTTCTCCAACTCTGGAGGTAGTGTCAATCGGTATGCCAAAGGACCCACTCTTTCCAGAACCTCATATCGTCCAATGAAGCGAGGACTCAATTTCTCCTTTCTGCCAAATCTCATAATTTTCTTCCAAGGGGAAACCTTGAGGAATACTTTCTCACCCACTGCATACTCAATGTCTCGCCTCTTCAGATCAATATAGGACTTCTGACGATCTGATGTAGCCTTGAGTCGATCTCTGATCAGTCTAATTTTCTCCTCTATCTGCTGAACAATCTCTGAGCCTATCATTGTTCTTTTACCCACTTCATCTCAACACAGAGGAGTTCTGCACTTTCTGCCATACAAAGCTTCATAAGGAGGCATCCCAATGCTTGATTGGTAGTTGTTGTTGTAAGTAAACTCAATCAGAGGCAAGTGTGTTTTCCCAACTACCTTCAAACTCAATCAGAGGCAAGTGTGTTTTTCCAACTACCTTCAAAATCAATTACACAAGCCCATAGCATATCCTTCAATATCTGAATTATACTCTTAGACTGGCCATCTGTCTATGGGTGGAATGCCGTATTAAAGTTCAATCTAGTTCCTAGGACTCTCTGAAGACTACCCCAGAATCTAGAAGTGAACCTAGGATCTCTGTCTGACACAATCGATACTGGCACTCCATGTAGTCTCACAATCTCATCAATGTACAGTTTAGCCAATCTCTCTAAACTATAGTCCATCCAGACTGGCAAAAAATGAGCAGACTTGGTTAATCTATCCACTATGACCCATACTGTATCATGGCTCTTCTGTGTCCTCGGAAGTCCCATCACAAAATCCATAGTTATCCGTTCCCATTTCCACTCAAGTACTAGTAATGGATGTAATAAACTAGCTGGGACTTGATGTTCTGCCTTGACTTGCTGACAAGTTAGGCATTTGGAGACAAAATTAGCTACATCCCTTTTCATGCCCATCCACCAGTAATGCTCTTTCAGCCCTCTGTATATTTTAGTGCCACCAGGATGCATAGCAAAAGGAGACTCATGTGATTCCTTCATAATGATCTGTCTCAAGTCAACGTCATTAGGAATGCACATTTTGCCCTGGTGTAATAGGAGGCCATCATCTGTCACTAAGAATTCAGGTTTCTTGCCCTGCGGAACTTCTTCCAGTAGTTTCTGATTTCTTTCATCATTCTGAGTAGCCATTCTGATCTAATCAATCAACACTAGCTGTACATGCCATGCAACTACTGTTTGCCCCTCATCATTAATCTCTAAGTTGGCATGCAATGCTCTCAACTCATATACCATAGACAAAGGAGAAACTCTCAGACTTGCCATAGTCTTGGGACTTAAGGCATTAGCCACCACATTTGCTTTCCCTGGTTGATAGTCTATCAGACAATCATAGTCTTTAATTAATTCTAACCATCTCCTCTGTCTCAAATTCAACTCTTTCTAGGTGCTCAGATACTTCAAACTCTTATGATTTGTGTAAATGTAACACTTTTCCCCATATAAGTAGTGTCTCCAGATCTTAAGAGCGAATACAATAGCTGCTAGCTCCAAGTCATGTGTCAGATAGTTCCTCTCATGCGGTTTCAGCTGGCGTGATGCATATGTAATAACATTTCGATCTTGCATCAGTACACAGCCTAACCCATTGTGAGAAGCATCGCTATAAACAGTATATTCTTTACCTGGAGTAGGTAAAGTTAGGACTAGAGCTTCAGTCAAACACCTCTTCAACTCATCAAAATTCTGCTGGCATTTATCTGTCCACTGAAATTTCATATCTTTTCGAAGCAGCTTGGTCAATGGAGAAGCCAACATAGAGAATCCTTTCACAAATCGGCGATAATATCCAGCTAAACCCAGAAAACTGTGAATTTCTGTAACATTCCTGGGTGGCTTCCAATTAAGGATAGCTTCAATCTTGCTTGAATCTATCTTAACACCCTCTGCCGATACTATGTGCCCCAAGAAAGAAATTTCTTTCAGTCAAAATTCACACTTTGACAGTTTGGCGTATAACTGTTTCTCCCTTAAGATTTGCAGTATAATCCGTAGATGTCTATCATGTTCCTCTGTACTCCTCGAGTAGACCAATATATCATCAATGAATACCACCACAAACTAGTCAAGGTATGATATGAAGATATTGTTTATCAGATCCATAAATGCAGCTGGAGCATTAGTTAACCCAAATGGCATGATCAGGAACTCATAATGGTCATATCGAGTTCTAAAAGCAGTTTTAGGGATACTCTGCTCTTGCACCTTCAACTGATAATAACCCGATCTCTGGTCAATTTTGGAGAACACAGCTATACCCCTCAACTGATCAAATAAGTCATCAATGCAAGACAATGGATATCTATTCTTTATTGTCACCTTATTCAACTGCTAATAATCAATACATAAGCAGAGAGTGCCATCTTTCTTCTTAACAAACAACACTGGTGCTCCCCAAGGCAACACACTAGGGCGAATAAAGCTCTTATCAAGCAACTCTTGCAACTGTACCTTCAACTCTTTCAATTCTGGTGCTGTAATTTTGTATGGTGTTATGGAGATTGGGTCCACACCAAGCATTACATCAATCTCAAATTGCACCTCTTTTTCTAAAGGTAATCCTGGTAACTCATCAAGGAACACATCTGGAAAGTCACATACTGTAGGGATATCCCTCAATGTTGAACTTCCCACTTGGGTGTCTATCACATATGCCAAGTATTCTTCACACCCTTTTCTAATCATCTTCCTGGCTAGTGCAGCCGAAATGATGTTGGATGGCAATAACTATCTCTCCCCGTGTATTGCCACATCACCGTACTGAGGGAGACCAAAAGTGACTGTCTTCAGTCTACAGTCAATCATGGCGTGATGCCTGGCTAACCAATCCATGCCCAAGATGATATCATAATCTCTGAAGGGCATTTCAATTAGATCTAACAGAAAAATATGTCCCTGGATCACCAAAGGATAATTTTTATACATTCTGTTGACCTTGACCTCTTGTCCTAATGGACTAATTACTAACACCTCAAAACCCATTTTGACACATGGAACAGTAAGGGAACTAATGATGCTAGCACTGACATATGAGTGGGTAGAACCCGGATCAAACAACACAAATACATCTTAATTAGAGATAGAGAATGTACCGGCCACAATGTCAGAAGTTTCGGCCTTTTCTCACTATCTCATAGTGTAGACTCTAGCCGAAGCACTACCTTGTTATGACTGGTATACTGTACCCTGACTGCCTGAAGTGCTGCCCCGACCTCTGCCTATACCTCTGCTAACTGGTTGTGAACCTCTGGTAGCAGAATTCTGAATAGATCCTTCTGCAGTAATAGGAGATGGCCCAAATCTACGAGCACTGGTACAATCTTTAGCTAGATACCTCGTACTACCACAGTTAAAACAGGCTCCTGTAGCCCAGTAACATATCCCACCATGGGTCTTGCCACATGTCTCACAAAAGCGGGGAGGGTGAGAACTCCTGGTCGTCTGCTGACCAGACCAAGGGGGTCTCTGCCCAGAAAATCTACCCCTTCTAGACTTTTTACCTCTGCTTAGTCCCCCAAAGTTCTTTCTTTTTCTAGTATTGCTACTGGAACTTTGATCCGCTGACTTTCTACTTTTCTCTTTTTTTGATTTCTCTATCTTCTCTGTTTTCCCTTTCACCGTTGTTGCTTCTGACTCAATTCTTTCTAACTCAAGCGCTTGAGAGATGAGCTCAGAGAAGTTATTATGTCTGAATCCAACCACTTGCATCCTCAGACTGGGCTTCAAACCAGTTTCAAACCTCTTACATCTTTCTCTGCTGGTAGAAAGTAAACTCCCCGCATGATGGCTCAGGCGGGAGAACTCCCTTTCATATTCTGCCAATGATCTGCTTCCTTATTTCAGGCTTAAAAATTCCTGCAACTTCTGGTCCACATAAGCATCTGGACATATTTTTGTCTGAACTCTCTGAGGAAGTCATCTCAGGTCAGCATTGGAGGTTCCATCAAACTATGGGGGATGGTTTTCCACCAATCATACACATCCCTTGCAACAGTGACACTGAATACTCAAATTTTAACTCATCCGTGTAGTGCAGTTTCTTGAACACTCTATTCATCCTCTCCAACCACTGCTTTGCCTTTAAAGGGTCTGCTATACCCTTAAACTCTGTAGCCCCATACTTAATTAGCTTGTCATACTGCCTAGTTAGAGTCTGAGGTTGCACTACAGGTGCCTGAAGTGGGGCTTGGGTAGGCATGCTTCCAGCCATTTGTTGGAACATCGCAGCCATCTGCTGGGCAAATTGAGCAGGAAATTACGGCATTGGAGGAGCCGAAGTGGCTGACCCACTCACATTCTGAAGAGCTAGGCCTTCCCTTGTGCCTCAACCTCTACTGATTGTTCTACAGAACGATTCCCTTCTTCCATAGTCTATCAGAGGGTATTCTATCTCCTAAACAAATAACACAAGGAGATTTCCCTCTGTTAGTTCATATTTATAATGTAATGCACTGTATGTATCAAATAAGGACATTGAACAGTTGTACTTATCAAAGAAACTATGCAAATTTACAAGTCAAAACATACTTTAAAAACTTGCTCTGATACCACTAAAACATGTCACACCTTACCCCTCTGTAAGGCATAACACGATCCCGTAGTATACCTAATGAATTACCGAACTTCACCTACCGATAACCCATTAAATATACTACAAGGGATTTTAAAATAATTTTCTTACTTTTTGAAGGTGGTGAGCATTTCTAGTAGGTATTAAAAATGTTTAATTGAAGTTTAAGAGTTAGGTAAAATTTTTGACCATTTTTATTTTTGCGCAAATTTTGTAAAAATTTCGACAGAGTGCTGTCCATAAGTGGGAAAAACCAAAATTTTTAACCTGTAGAAAAGCAATTTCTATAATTCACTTCATCAAAATCAACCACCATCACAACTCAAATCAACACAATTTTTCTCAACTCCACAATTCAAGTCAATACTCAACTCAATCATTTTCAAAACTAATACTAAAGAATTTCATTCTCATTTCATTAAAGAAAGATTGATTTATATTCATCGGTCTAAATTTATATCAGAAAATCTAAAATAATATTATTACAAGTTCTGTACAATTGCTCAAGCCTAATTTACAAAGTGTACATACAGTCACATACATCAAAATAAATATGTACAATAAGGGTGTAATGTAATACCCGATAAAAGATCCAAAGGTAGTACTATGATACTCAGCAGCTCACTCGGCTACTTTACTAGTCTCTCTACTTGCGACAGCAATAAAAAGCCATCGCTGAGTACAATGACTCAGTGGTACGCAACATACTAAAAATACTAATTTATGCATAATTTAAATCACAATTATTCCAAATATGGTACTGAAAATGGTAAACAAATATAAGTCACAATTTAAAATTTTAGTCAAATAATTTTTTACTTTAAAAGTCTCAAAACAAATTTTTATAAAAACATACAGTCATATCATGCCATCAATATATTGTTCATCTCAATAGCGAGAGGCTTATGAGGAATACCAAGGCTAGCTAGCTCAAATCTATGGGTACCCATTCAAATTTCTTCCTCTGCTGGCACATACCTCAATACTTCAGCCAGAGAGAGAATACAAAAATAATTCCTTCCACTAGTCAAGCTAGTGAGGCATTCAGATATGTGGTAATGACGCTGCGGTTTCAAAACTATCTTAACAATTTTCTAAACATTACTTGTAATTCAAACACACAATTTATTTTTCTAACAGTTTAGATCAAAAGCATATTGTTCCTTTCAATAATAATTGATAAGTGCATAATTTATTAATTTTACTCACATTATATTTAGTGTTTCTAGAGTGTTTTTATGCATAATTCAGTCGATTAAAGTATATTTATCATTTAAGCATATTTTTAGATAGTTGTTGGAATAATTGTGTTAAATGGAGAAATTTTTAGCATTTGACCTTTGCTGTATTTTTCAGGTGTTTCTAAAGTTGTGGGTCTCCAAATTGAGTGCTGTTTAATCCATTGAAAAGCTAAGATAGAGCACTAAAAATGATAAAGAGGGACCAAAGCCCAAATCAGTCTCCAAGGTTGATAAAATAAGCTATGGATCCATTGCAAAAGCCCAGACTTGATGTGTCACAACCAGTTTCAGTATTTATTTTGTATCTGGAGTTTTAGATGTCCAAATGAAGCAAGCCTAAGCCCAATTGAACATTAAGAGCCACCTCTACAACTTCTATGAAGGGCTGGAAGCGAGATAAGGTCGTTTTAATTGTCAAAAATGGCAATGAAATCGTCATTATGGGCTAGATTGTTTGTCAAAACCAGTCTCGATTTTTGAGCCATAACTTGAGTTGCAAACCTTGGATTTGGGCAAATGAGTACCCGTTGGAAAGCTAAGAAATAGGGTTACAACTTTCCTGAAGAAGGCAGAGGCAGATTTGAAAGGGAAGTGGCTGAAAAATGGTAGTGATTGCAGAGCTGTTGTGGGAGCCTTCCTCACCTTGTTAGCGCGCTTTTGGGAATGAAACCTCCCAAGGGACAAATCCGTGAGGCCCATGGGCCAAAGCGGACAATACTGACTGGAGATAGATTGAGCTGTTACAACTGCGAATCTATCTCTTTTGAATTTCAAAACTTTTCCAAGTTTGGCTCTCATCTTTGGGATTAGATTTTTTATTATAAAGTCATCTTTGGGCAGCAGCCATGAGACATCATTCAGCGGCTTCGAACACCATAGAAGACCTTCATTCTCCATTCTCTTTTTAGATTTCTTCTTTATTTTTCTTTATTTTTCTGTAAGCCATGAACATGAGTGGCTAAGTTCTTAATTCAGTTCAAGGGATTCTAGTTCTTATGCGTGATTTGTGAGATCAAGTTCTTAATTTAATTTATGTCTTTTTGAATATCTATTGTTTTCTGATTTTTTCTTTTTTTTTTATCTATTGAATGATTTACTAAAAAGGCCTATTAGTTAATTATTTGATGAGATCAATTGCTAGTTCGTCTTCATAATCCATAATTGTTGTGTAAGATTGAACGTGAATAGCAATTAAGTTTTATTGATTTTGATCCAAGTTTTCGATAATAACCTAAGGAAACAATAGGATGAAATAAATGATTTGTGCTTCATAAATTGTTGTTCAACTTAACTACTTCCTTTTCTTAAAGCAATTATTAATTTGATGAGGATTGCTTAATACCAATTCAGTTAATAATTAGAGTCAATAAGAGTGTTGGGCTCGAGTTGATGAGTATAGGGAAGTTAGGGGTTTTATCTCGCTATTTGGTAAATCTACGTTAAGTATTCAATAAGAGATAATTGTATTTCTGTTGTCTATGATCAAATCATGCATTAGAATGTGAATTACCTTGAACTGAAGTTTGTTTAATTTGAGATTTTCATATTTAATTTTAGTTCTTAATTTCTGATTTTTTATTTCTTCTTTGGACTGCGAATTACCTCCCCCCCCCCCAACCTTTGTTTCTTTTTCCATTACATAAGTGCACGAAATTTAATAATTCAATCTCTAAGGTTCGACCTGGATTTACTACTTACTGCAGAAAATATTTCATAACTGGTAATTTCAGTTAATTTAATTTCTAGTGGATTTAACAGCCATCAATAATTTCAATGCAAATAAGTCACAATTTAATATCACAATTCATTCAAAAACAATTTGCAGAAGAAAATTTACAGAAACTTCTATGTTGTGCACAAACCTCGTATGAGTCGCCTCTTGGCCTTGACTCGATGTTTTCTTTCCTTTCTCAGTAGCCTTTTTAACTGAACACACAATTTACAGTGTTTTAGTATTATAATTTATAATAAATCCAATAAATAATTCATGTCTACTAAATTCTATCCCTAATATGCTTAAATTAACGTTCTTTAAAATTTGCATTTCAGAGTTACTATTCATGGCACTATTCAAGTCAAAATATTGACTTTCTCATGCGTAATAGGTATGTGAATTCCAATTACACCCACATACCATATTTTGAGTGTCAAATTTGTTGGTCTTGGTTGCCATTTCAATTTTTAGGTATCCTAATGACAATTTCAAATTTTCAGTTTTTGTGCCCTGTATTACACTGTTCCATTGGTCTGGTTACTGTGAGAATTTGGCTAAGTGACCTTCATCAAAGTTTCTTATTGTCTTATCTTTAATTCCCTTTTTGAATCACTCCATTTGTAGTTTTTTAGGCCAAGATATGGCCATTTGAATAAGGCTGGCCGGATTGGTGTTACCCATAATTTCTAGGCACCTAATTGGTTCTAGCAGTTTTGGACCACTAACTTTGGGTGACAATTTCACTTGGTTATGGGCAAAATTTGGATTGGTTTTCTTCATAAAAGTTGTGGCGCTATGTCATACCTTTCCAATGCCACAAAAATCAGGTCATTTGGACCTGTCTAGCCCATGTTATGGTCATTTGGTCATTTTGGTACAGTGACAGTGCACAATATCCGAATTTGACCTAATTGTTCACTATGTTAATGTCATTTTCTGGGTATGGTTTCTAAGTGAAAAATGTGTCATTATGTGTCTATTTTCATTCTCAATTGGCCTCACACCAATTGGGTTGGTAAAATTTCAGTTTTGGTCCCTCAAAGGGACCTAGGTCAAACTGCCAGATTGGGACCCCTAAGCAATCCGAATTGCTTTTCAATTCTACCAATTCCAACACATCACAAATGGTCCCAATTGACCATTTCCTCTAATTTTTCCCCAAACTTCAAAGTTCAAGAACCCTAATTTATTAATTTCATTCACTTAATGAAATCAAAGTGTATATCCTTAATCTACATAATTAATTACACTTCTACATCACTTAAACTTCATCAAACCCAAACAATTTCAGTCCCCCTATAAGCTGGCTGAATTCCACATGTAACCCACACACTTGACTTGTTTCATTTCTTTCATCAATTCTAAGTTTATTTCACATACATAAACCTAAAGTTAAAGAGGAATTGAAGAGTTAGAACACTAACCTTGACTTTGAATTTCAATCTTCCAATTCTCTCCACTTTCTTTCAAATTTTCTTTATCAATCTTCTTTGCAAGTAGAAATATCAAGGTTTATGGGGGATTTTTGGGAAATTTAGGGTTGACTTTTGGAATTAAAAGCTTGGATCAAGCTTTAATGGAGGATGGAAATGGAGGTGGAAGAGGAGTATGGGTCTCGGCCAAAAGTGAAAAAGAAGAAGAAATGAAATTTCTTTTCATTTTTTTTATGTTTTTATGTGTAATTAAAGTTAATTTTGACTTGGTCAATTATTGTGGAAATTATAATTACATTTTGACATCATATATGATGTCATTCAAGTGAGGTAATAAATCAAATTTTCATTCTTTTTCTTTTTTCTTAATTTTTCCTTATTTCTTTAATTTAATTCTCGATTCTAAAATTTTCGTTTCTCCTATTTTATTGGATAGTTAGGTCAGGAGTCACCTTCAGGTGTGAATTGACCAAATTGCCCCTCGCCGGTTTGACCCGGTTTGCAAGTACTTCAATATTTCTTCTGGATCATTGACCTAATTATTTGACCTACTTATCAACTCTTTTCTGTGATTTTTTCTTTTCCACTAGGTTCGCAATAGTCCTTAGGACCGCGGTGTCACAATTTCTGGTTCAAAATTAGAGTTAGGACTGACCTCGCAGTCACTTCCTGGTAAGGTCACTCATCGCTGTGACCCCCGACTCATTTAACTTTTTATGCTTTGTTTTTCTTATTTATACTTAACTATCTAGCAATCACTATTTATTTTCATGCAGAGTTTTTCTAAGTGTACTAAATGTGGTTCTAATCTTCTTAATTGTTCGGACTAACACTGGTCACTGGAACAGTGAAATATACCAGGCTATGCATATAGGGGCGTTACACAAGGCTTTGTCCTTTTGTATTATTATACAGAACTAGATTTAGAGGACTATAGCAATAGATCAATGGACTAGCATTTTCTAATGCACAGGATCTACTTAAGAGTGGCAAGTGTAAATCATACTCATGCCTTAGTAGAGAATTATATGAATAAGATAGAATTTTTTACTTTCAAGAGAGGAAGAGAAATTTAGAAAACTATAAGACAAAAAAACTGGAATGTTATTTCTTGGTAACTCTTATCACAAATGAAACCAAAGCTACCTTTACATAGGAGGAGAGCAGGAACTATTACAACCACTTTTACATAAAAACACATGTTTACCTAATAGTTAGGTAAATATATCTAACAATATAAGAACTAGTTAGGTGGACACATGACTCATACATAACTAAGTCATACATGAAGACAAATAACTTATCTGACTAAAATTAATTATACAGATATATATTTTTCTCTAGCTTCAAGGGGACAATCTGCTGTCAATTCGTATGGAGTTTTGACTTGGACTCAGATTATAATTATAATAGTATGAGCCATCAGAGTCATATTCCTTGTCATACAGGCTCTTGTATCAGGGACATGGACCATTTTTCTGTTCAGGAACAGATGCACTCTTGTTGGTTTCTTATTTTTCTGACTCAGTGAGGACTTGAGAACCTTGCCATATTATATTAGTATAATCAAGAAGAAAATCTGAAACTTTTTTTGGTTGGGCCTTTGGTTCGATACTAGTGGAAGTCATCATCTAGGCCTTGGGCTTGTAGTTGTTAATTTCACAGAGATGGGTAATAATTTCTTTTCGCAGTGTGAGGCTTTGTCCTGTCCTGATTGTTTTGGAATAGGTCTTTCATTCGTAGAATTGGTTTTAAGTCCATAACAATCCTTCTAAATTCCTGGAAAAAGGCCTGTGTAAGATGAAAAGAGAGCAGGCTGCTATGGTTTTTGATAGAGGCTTACGGTGGAGATTATGGTTCTCACTGGCTATCTTTAATCTTCTACACCATGATGAAGCAGGAGAAAACCATTCAAGGAAGCGCCATATCAGGCTTTGTTGATTTTTCATATCTCTAAGGAAATTATAGAGCCTTAGGGTAGAAACTTCAAAAGTGATGGCGTACAGGATGACCATGCACCATAAAAACAAAATTTTTTCATAAAGCAAATCTTCTTGGAGGTCTAGACAAAAGGTGGTGAGGAATGGAGCATCTAGTTGGAACATAGAGTGTATCTCTTACTTTTGTCTAAGAACATTGGCAAGGTTTTAAAAATAGAAGAGGTGATTTTTTTGTAAATTCAGTGATTGGGCTGAGTGTTATTGATGTATTGCATCTTGCTAGAAAACTTTTCAATTTAGGAATAAAAAATGAAGTAGTTTTAGAGCTAGAGTGTTTGGAGGAGCTAGCCAAACCAGTGTCTTATGAGATGGAATTTAAATTTTTTTATTTCATTTTTAATTGTTAGGATTTCTTTATATATTGTGTGGTATAAAATTTTAGATTTATTTAATTAAAAATAAAATAAAATTAGGCTTATTTAAACGTGAGGAAAAGTTGTCGGACTTGAGACTTTTAGCCGTTTAATATAATCTTACTTAAATATTAAAGACCCAATTAACTTTTTGCCAAAAATGACCATTAATCCCTTCTCTTTTTAACCTCATGTTCTCTGCAAAGTGCAAAGGAAGTCAAAGAGAAGATAACGCCATTGCTATAGCTTTAGTTCCTAGTAGCATAAACTCCTGAAAATGAAGGGCTTAATTCAGCTACCTTACGATGCTTCTGTGCGGCTTGCATTAGCTTCACTGGAACGAAATTTGCTGCCAGACACTGTCATTAGAAGCCTTACTCGACTGCTCTTGGCCTCCCGTCTTCGTTCTGGCTACAAGCCTTCCTCTGAGCTCCAGCTCTCTGACCTCCTCTACTTCGTTCATTGTAATGCTTTCTATAGCTATCAGGACGGAGGAGCCCAAAGCTCAACATTATGAATTGCCTACTTCTTTCTTCAAGTTGGTTCTTGGCAAAAATTTAAAGTACAGGTATTTTTTATTTTTAACGCATTGCAAACACAGTGGAATTAATCTATTTCCCTTTTCTCTTTGTGAATAGACACAAGTACTTTGTTTATTAGCAATTAGCAGTTCTATGGCCATGAATCATGCTAGTCTCCCCCCTCTTTTGGGATTTTTTTGGTTTGGGTGAAGAAATGAACAATAACAGCACAATCAAGGAAAAATAACAATGGGATTGAACTTTAAGACCTTTTGATTTCTAAGGAACTAGCTTTGGCTAGTTTACCACTAGATTAAGGTATTGGACATGTTTGGTTCACTTAGAAACGGAATGGAAATGAAAAACAAAAATTTGCTTGGATCTCCTAGTCTGGTCATACTCTAATTTTAATATTAAATTTAATGAAAATCTTAAAAAATTATTTTTATACTTAAAGGTCATTTTCACCTAAATTTAAGTTATTCTAATATAAAAATTTTGTAAAATGTCTAAAGTTGCTGTGTACCGAATAATAAGAAAATGGAATGTTGTTACAAGGACTGCATTTCATTATCATTTCTAATCAAAAGCTACTTTGTTTTGATGGAGCCCCTGATTACTCTCTCCATTTATGACTGCTATTTTTCTGGAAATTAGCTTTTGTTCAAATAAATTCAAGACTTAGCCCTCAACTATTGGTGGTGCTATGCAAGTACACAACAGAAGATCTCTTTATACATCTTCTCCTCAACATATTTATCACACGGTATTATTGTTTCTTTTGAAATCTTCAACATTTCTCATGTTATGTGAAAACTCATAGGCATTAGGCAGTCAACATTTCCACTGATATTAGTTTTTGGATGAACATTGGTCTTATAAAAAGCCTTTTGCTTTGCTATTATATGAAGTGATTTTGTTCATATGTGAACAAATGCAGTTGTTGTTATTTTTCTGATAAATCAAACACCTTAGAGGATGCTGAGAAAGCAATGTTGGAGCTCTACTGTGAAAGGTCACAACTAAAAGATGGCCACACTGTCCTTGATGTTGGATGTGGCTGGGGGTCACTTTCCTTATACATTGCCAAAAAGTACAGCAATTGCAGGATTACTGGGATTTGCAACTCAACAACCCAGAAAGCATTCATTGAGGAGCAGTGTCGGTATAATGCTTGATACATTAACAATATATCATTCACTTCAAATGGTAGATTTTGAGCCAGATATATAGCATTAATTATCTAATATAAAAAAAAATAAAAAAAATAAAAAAATTAAAAAAAACACATTGACCATTTTCTATTAATAAAGTAGCGTATTCTTGGTTTCTTCACAAATTAGTAGCTGAGGGTCAGCAGATGATCCAAACCATTTAATCACCCTTTTCTGTAGGGAACATCAGCTGAAGAATGTAGAAATCATTGTTGCAGATATTAGCACATTAGAAATGGTGGCATCCTATGATCGTATATTCTCCATTGAAATGTTTGAGGTCAGTGCTTTTCATGTCACACTACAGATGCTAAGATTAAAGTTGATATGATTTGATAATTGGTTTTGTGCTCTAATAGCATATGAAAAACTACAAAGATCTTCTTCAGAAGATATCCAAGTGGATGAAACAGGATAGTCTTCTTTTCGTGCATCATTTCTGCCACAAGGCATTCGCTTACCACTTTGAGGTATGGCTATTTGTTGAGCACCTGCACATGTATGTTTGATCTACTTGGTTTATTTGAAAGGCTAGCTCTAGCATATCCAATAACATACATTCCATCTTCTGTTTCTATTCAGCATATAAATGAAGATGACTGGATTACTAGGTATTTCTTCACTGGAGGAACAATGCCTGCTGCAAATCTGTTGCTTCATTTCCAGGTCAGCTCTGCATCTCTTATCAGCAAACATATCTTTTCCTTCTAAAGCATAAATTAATATAGGTTCAAATAGCGATGACTAGTCATGTGCCAGTGGATAAGAATACTAAAGCTAAAGAATTCATAAATAAAGATGTACAGCAAAGCCAAATCAGATCTTATCAAGACTGGCTTGCGAATGGGAAACATTATGCACAGACAAGGTGAGGATGGATAGTAATCCTGCAATTTATTGTACTTTTCAGATTTATCGTTCTCCTATCTTGAGGCAATAGACGTGCCTAATTTAATTTTATGATTTACTGAAAACTTGTAGTGAGGCATGGCTCAAAAGAATGGACGAAAACATGGCTTTGATTAAGCCAATAATAGAATCAACTTACGGCAAGGATCAAGCTATCAAGTGGACCGTCTGCTGGAGAACATTCTTTATCGCAGTTGCAGAACTTTTCGGATACAACAATGGGGAGGAATGGATGGTTGCACTATTCCTATTTAAGAAAAAATGAGCTTGAAAAAGCTCCTTTTAAAGTTTCTCTTGTTTGAATGAAATAAGCCACATTTGATGGTCAATTAAATAAGGCAAATTTGTGCGTAACTATCACTATTATTATTGTATAATTTCTAATATATTTTGACAAGTTTTTAACTTGGTCAAACCAATTCAATTTCAAATCCATAGCAATTACGGGTGCTATCGAAATGATTGTAGTTCTGGTTTTCCTTTTTTTCACTGCTTTTTCTTTTTTTCTTTTTTTTTTTTTGTCACCTAGAACAATGAGCATGGGTTGATTTTTTTTGGGAAAAATAACACACTAATGTGATTTTGCAGTCCAAGTGCTTGAAGTTAGTTTTTCAAGCAGCAAAAACCAAAAATGTGAAGTGTTACAAGAACAAGCCCTAAATTAATATGGAACAAAGTTTCTCAACATTACTCGAGGATTTCCTTGAACTAAAAATCTCACTTACCATAAATGAAACAATTCTACCATACCCATCTACAAAGAATCAACTGTAGGCTTCAATCTCCATCAACGCTACTCCAGGACACTTTCCTGCCTCACAAATTGCAGATAAGAACAGAACCAGGGGTAGCTTAGATGGACATACTGCTACGCAAAGCAAGCATAGGTAATTATCTGCAGCCAAATGTAAACATGATAACTCCAATAAGCTTTGCTAAATACTTTGAATTACCTAAAGAAAACATAGCAGTTATTACCAATCAATCGCAATCATTACCTAGTTTCACATAGCTATACATATAACAGAACTGTTGCTCAGGTGTCTCACTAATACCCTTGTTATGAGTTTCAAGATGCAAAAAATTGGGCAGACACAGCCAATCAAGAAGTAGTTTGGTTGGTTTCCCTCCACCTTTAAAGGTGCAGGAGTAAGAAGGTTTCAACTTTGAATGTTCCCATCTACTTATTCTAAGATTTATCACCTTCATGGTGAGAGTTGTTAAAAGGAGAGGGCCACCTCCTATATTGTGTAACTCATCCGTTATTCTTTGGCCCATTAGACCTCCACTGAATTAAAAAAACTTGGATAAACACAAAATACACGTACCATCACAATAAAGTTTCCAAGTATACAGGTGCAAGAGGACATATTAAACATGTAAGAGATATCAGAAGTCCACCTAAACATGTGAAAGAGATATAAAGTCATTGTTGGGCTCTTGCCAAAAAGCTTAAACTTTTAAGCCAAGTAGTTATTACACAGAGTACCAAAGCATACATTAGGTTTCTAAACTCTACAGCCATTCACCTTCTTTGTCATTCATTAGAAAGTGCTTCTTATCTTATTGTTCTCTTCTTTGTAGCCCAATAATATTATATTCAGCAAAAGATGGAAGTAAGCTTTTCTTTGTTTATACTTCAACCCATTGGCTTTTGCATAATGGGTGTCTTAGAGATATTTAAATCAATTCTTGAGCGTTCACCTACATGCTTTAGCCTTTAGGTTGAATGGATATTTTACAATGTGATATATTGCTCATGATTTTAAGTTGATGCTGAGTATGATCCCTTAGTCTAGACATACTTCAATTTGCAGTTACAAAGTATCTGTAACCAAGAAATATGGAAGAAATACAAGGGATCATCACACTTAACTTCAAATTAAGGATCTGTAACCATGAAATATGGAATGAAAATGCAGAAACCCAATGATTACATACACACAAACAGAAAGAATTTGTTCTGCGTGCAGTAAAGATTGACAACTAAACTTCCAAACCACTAGATGAGAGAAAAGACGAAATGGGACACCAACTCTTACAAAGTGTGACCAAATCAACCATGCTGAATTTGGAACAAAGAAGAGCATTAGACCTAATGGTAAAAAGAAATAGGCAGAAAACCTGCAACTACAATATATAGTCATAAGACAAATGTTCTACACTTCTATTAACCATCAATCCTCAAGGATTCCCCTGATGTTATGATTTTATGCACCAGGTAAAGCCCCCAACCTCTTGATTGTGCTTCTTATTATTATACTGACATCAAGAGAACATCATGCTGAATTCAAAATGAAGCAGACGATTAGACCTAATGGAGAAAACACATAGGCAGCAAGCCTGCAACTAAATTATATAGTCCTAACAGTTTCTCTACTATCCACAACCCTCAATGATTCCCTCAGTTACAACTTTATGATTTTATCCACCATGTAAAGCCCCAGACCTCTTGATTTATATTTCTTAAGCTTACACTGACATCCTGAGATTCTCTTGATATAAGGGCTAAGACATGGCAATTTGGCCAAGTGGCAACTCAACCTCTATTCATGTAGAAGAGAAAGCTTCCACCAGTTACCCAACATATTACACCTCAGCAACATGTAATGATCTAGAGCACAGCAGGCAAAGTGGTCCATTATTTTTTAGAGAATTGCTAGTATATCATGAAATAACATCGTTAAAAACAGCAAATTTCATATTAGATTTATCTTATTCTTTCAAAACCAGCTGATACTACAAATATCAAGACTTCAAGTTCCTTTCAGCTTTTATAGATAGTCATGAATAAACCAAGAAAGAAGAAGAGAAAGAAAGAAATGACCATCAAAGAGTAATGTTGTATGAATTACATACACAACCAACTGTAATCATCACAAGAACTTAATCCTATGCCGCACGAACCATAGCAAGCAGGAACCAAGAAGAATGATCAAAGGTGGGTGGGGGGTGGGGAGAAGGGAATTATGTTCCTTTTAACTTACAAGCTGTGCATCCTCTATGCATCTTAACGTGTCCCCTGTGGTAGCAGCATTATGCTAAAAAACAAATCCATGAGGGGGAAAAAAGACATAACTAAAACTAAAACTTTGACTTAAACAGGAGCCAAGAGGTACTAAACATGGAGCAACAGAACGAAGACAACAGTGCAACTGGACTGGGTACTAATATGAACCCAAAGAGAAATAAGTAAAAAATAATCAACCAGAACCGCAGCATGTTGCTTTTTTCTATGTTGTAGTCAATACACAGCTACATTTCCATTAACTGTTAGAGAAAAGTTTAAATCTTCAACCCATGCCGGGCATCAACAAACATTTCATTTAGAATCTTCATCACTTACCAGCTTGAAATTATTATTATTATTATTGTTTTGAAAAAAAGCTTGAAATTAATTAATCATTTGCAAATAAAATATCTAAGCGTTCTTTACAATGTCCCAATGAAACCACTCGCTCTTTTAAGTACCAGGTCAAGAAAATATATATAAAACGTAGTTTTAAAGACACCAGGTTAATCAAAGGCCAAAGACGTATGTGACCGAAAATTTAACCACTGAATCAATAAATTCATAAAAAGCTAAAGTAGTCACCTTTAATTTGTTCTATAGTTTACTACTTAGAGATAGAACAATGTAAGTTACTGGGGAACACCAGCAGCAGCACCATCAACTGGATTTGCCAAATCAGCTGGAATGATTTCAGCTTCCAAGAAGCGACTCAGATGTTTATCATCCAAATGTTCCTGAAGGAAAACTTTATCAAATTGCCAAGAATTACGTTCAAATGAAATCAAAAGAAGTAAAGGGGAATAGAATATACAGAGAGGCATGCTCTATATTTCTGCCACTCAGAAACGCATTCCTCCTTTTCCCATTTACCCTTCACAAACTTCTCTGAGTACCACCTGCACAACCCATACGAACAGGACATTTTAGAAAGAAAGATAACGAGTGCTAGGGTTTTAAAAAAAGGACGAGCCTAGATAATAAAAGGGGAAAAGACCGACCTGTTGAAGCAATTGTAGTAAGCAGCTCTGAGATGAGCACATGGCGATGTTGAAGAAGAAGAAGAAGAAGATGGAGCTTTCTTTTCTCTCTTAATAAAACCCATCTCGCATCGTTTCTTCAAAATTCTTCCGTTATCACAGCTCTTGGCCCGTCACGCCAATTGACCCGTCGCAGAGCTGATTTTGTACGTAATTAAGTTTGGGCAAATTAGTATTTAATTTTTAAATATTAATTTTATGTATAAATCTGTCTAGATATTTTTAAAAATTACATCAAATAGTCTCTAAAAATAGAAATGATAATAGGTGGATCGGGTTGGGGATTGCCCTACAAAGGTTCGGAGTAGGTGGGTCAGACCCATTTTTTTACAAAATTTTTTATTTTTATTTTTTATTTTATAATATAGATTTATTTATTTAAAATAAAGTATGAATTAAAAATATAAATTTTAAATATAATTTTAATAAAAAATTTATATTTTTTAAAATTATAATATTTAAATAATTAAAATATAATAATATATTAGTGTATTGAATAAATTACTAGAATTCGAAACAAAGAAAAAGATTTTTCTATTCTTGCCTGTACAAAATAGAGATGAAGAAATTGAACTAAATTTCAGAAGAGTCATATCGAATTTGAAAACTTTTACCATCCGTATCTAAAATTAGATTCCATCAATCATATAATTTTTCTCTTTAAATTTATTAGTCACATATTAATAATATAATCTCTCTATTACTCTCCTTTATATTTATCTTCTAATTTTTTTTCTCTTTCTCTATTTATGTCTCTCTTCATATCTCTATTTTATTCCTCCTCCAATTTCTTTCCATATCTTAGATTCATCAATCTATTCAAATCAATAAATTTCAACCTAATACTCCATTTCCATTGTTAATTGATGCACCATCGTTAGAACTTAAATTGAAGTTAGACAAAAGCATTGAGACATTTTGATGCTCTCAAACATAACCCAAATCACCTCATAAAAAAACAAAAACCAAAAAAATCTTCCTATGCTACCTTTTCCTTCTATATTTTCGCTATTGATAATAGGGCTGCAACCATGAAGAATCCGTTCAATTTTCCAACACTTGCATGGCTCTTTCACTAAACAATAACGATACATAGCGAGGGACAAATGGTTCACTTAACTTCCATGTTAGAGTTTAAGTCTAATCGGAATTAAAAAATATAATTAATTTAGAAAGTTTAGTAGAATTTAAATTAAAAAATTTAATAATTAGAATCTCAAAATAATTAGGTTTTAGTTGATTATATATATGATTAGCTGGTTAGTATTGTATTGTATTGTAGAGAGCTCACGATGTAAAGAGGTGCATTGAATTTCATAAACTTTGTTTGAGTGATTCTGAGGGTGAGAAAAGTAATTAGTAATTGTATAATTATTTTTTGTTGATAGTGGATTTATTGATGGAGTAGACTTACGCCGAACCACATTAAATTTGGCGCAGGTGTGAATTTCATAACAAGTGGTATCAAAGCTGTGATTTAAGATGTTAAAGATGATGAGCACAAAATTTGAGATGGAGTCATTTGATGAGAAAAATAATTTTAGTTTGTGATAAAGCACCGTGAAAGATGTCCTTGTATAATAAAGATTAATTAAAATATTAAAAGAGAAGCAACTGGCAACTACGAAAGATGATGATTGGGAGTAGCTTAAACAAAGGTGGTAAGTATGATTAGATTGACGTTAGCCCCTGATGTTCAGTATAATATTTTGGAGGAGACTTCGCCATTGTTTTGTGAAAGAAATTAAGGAGTTTAACATGTCAAAGTCACTCACAAATTATTTGTACTTGAAGGAGTTGTACTAACTTAGAATAGATGAAGATACTGATGTGAGGGATTACCTTAATATTTTCAATAAATTAATTACCCAATTAGTTAGTGTTGGTGTGAAGGTAGGTGATGAAGATAAAGTCCTCTTGGTTTTAATCTCTCTCTCATAATCTTATAAAAGTTTGGTAACAATTCTAACAATTGATAAGCGGATTTTGAAGGTAAAGGAGACTTCCGCAGTTATCTTGGGTGTTGTTAAGTTCAAGAAAATAAGTAGTAGCAATGAAGGTGAAGTTTTTATTGCTGGTTCTAGTCATAGTGGAATCAATTCATGTAAAAACAATTAGAGAAGGAATAGTAGATCTAACTCGAGACCATGAGTAGACCTTGAAAATAGAGAATGCTACTACTATCATGAGAAGGGTCACATTTAATACCATTGTATGAAGATGGAGTAAGATATTGCAAAGTTTAAGCAAATCAAGAAGAATAGCGAAAAAGAAAAAAAAAAGAACTGTTGCAATTGCAATTGATGATGGTATTGACAGTGAATGTTTGAATATAGGTGATGATAAGGAAAAGGCAAAAAATCCATTACAAGATGAGTGGTTAATGGATTTTATTTGCCCATTCCATATTTGCTCAAAAAAGTAGTGGTTTGATATGATTGACGAAAACGAATGAGAGAAAGTGAAGCTAGCCAATGAGAATAAGATGAAGATTGAAGGTGTTGGAAGAGTGGAGATCAAACTGCATGGTGATTGTGTGAAACTATTAGATAAAGTAAGGTATGTTCCTAAATTTAAAAGGAACTTAATTTCCTTAGGTAAGTTAGATTCTTTGTATTATAGGTGTTTGATTCATGGTGAAGTCATAAGAGTTAGTTGAGGTACTCTTATGATCGTGAAGGGTGAGAAGATTAGTACAAATAATCTCTACAAATTTGAAGGAAACACATTAATTAGAAAAATGCAAGTTGAAGTAAGAGACAATATCAACAATCAAACATGCAAGGAAGTATCTAAGAGGAAATTGACGTTTGCAGAAATTGTGAAGACTAATTCTATTTAACTTGGAGGTGGAGATTATTAGAGTTTAAGTCCAATTAAAACTAAGAAGTATAATTAGTTTAGAAAGTTTAATAGAATTTAAATTAAAAAGTTTAATAATTAGAGTTCCAAAAGACTAGGTTTTAGTTATCTATATATATGATTAGTTGGTTAACATTATATTATATTGTGGAGAGCTCACAAAGTAGAGAGGTGCATTGAATTCCATAAGTTTTGTTTGGGTGATTTTAAAGATGAGAAAAATAATTAGTGGTTGTATAATTATTTTTTTTTTATAATGAATTTATTTATTGAGTAGACTTACACTAAATAATGTTAAATTTTATATTCTTTATTTTATACGAGTATGATTTTCATAACATTCCAAAATATGGAGTTTGAATTATAATCTAACGATATATGTACTTGTTTAATTTGACTATTTAAACTTATAAGTAAAAAAAGTCATAAGTATATTGTATATTAATAGTCAATTGAGATTATAAGTTACAAAACTACCTTAAATAATTTAGAAGTAAGATATTCCTTATTTATAACTTATTACTTACTTTAAAATTACTCTTTGATCAAGTAAAATACTATATTATTCTAATAATTTTTAAAAATATCAATATTATCCTCATTTTAACAAATACAGCATTCAATTACATATATTTTTTCATCATTTTAATAAATAAAATTACTTTTAATCATTTTTAACAAAAAAAATTAAATTATTTAAAAGTTATTTTTAAATAATTTTATTAGGTAATTAACTATTTATTTTTAAATTAATTTATAAATTAAAAAATATATTTTAAATAAAAAATTAAAAATAAGTAATTAAATCAAATGCTTTCTAAATAATAACTTACCATAAAGGTAATAAGATGTTTTCATTAAGCACTATCTATAAATTATGAATTTTTAGATAAGGGACTCATTAGTTATTCGTTTATGAAATCAAACCTCATATTACCGATTATTGTAATTTTCAAAATATAATAAACTGACTCATGAATAATAGCAAAATTCAAAAATTAAATAACAATTCATCTTTGTAACACCCCTGATTTTTTATATATTATTATGGGGTTTCGTGTAGGTATCATCAATTCGCGGAAATTCGACAGTTGTCCGGATCTGTGAATTTCCGGCCAGACAGACCAGCTACCGGAAAAGTCTCCGAATTGGATCGAGGTTTTGGCTACCCCGCCATTGTCAGGCATCCCGAGCACGTGCCTGAAGTCGGAATCGGCAAAGGTAAACCCGAACTTTGCTTTTTCGTAATTTTCTAGTGCTTAAATAGGATTAAAAATCCATAAAATATTCGTGGTAACTTAGAAAATTACGATTCTTTTTGCAATAGCTTAGTAATATTTCTAAGGACCGCGGCGCAAAGTTTTATAATTTTTAGAGCCTGTTTGGGCAGTTTTTGCAAAAATGATCAATAATAAGGACTAAATTGAAATTTTGCGTATTGTGATGGATGACTGATTTGATGGGCCCAGGAGGGGCTGTGTGATATGATTGAACTGTGGATATATGGATTGTGAATATAGAAGTGTGTTTTGAGCCATTTTGCTGGTTGGGTAGGTCCTAGATATAGGGGAGACTCTGCCGGATTTTCGGCACGACTTAGGACGTATTGGTCTTTTTCTTTGTTTGTATTGAGTCAAATTTATTAAATGATTGTAATAAAATTGTCAGGTGAGCCGGGACAGCCTTCTTCCTCCGCCCAGCCTCCTCAGTGACCATCGTCAAGTCTGTGAGTAGAATATTAATTTTAATTGTAATTTCGATATTATTATATGTTCAAGCATGCCCATGCATCACTTATATGCATATATTTATGTAGTTAAACTCTAGGCACGATTTATGTTGCATTCATAACTGTTGATGTGCCATGGATGTTGTTGTGGTAATTTAGAGCAGTGTGCGTGCGTTGGAGTGCGTGTGATGTGGTGTGGACTATGGATAGGACGGGGTAGTCACGGCTTGAGTAATTCGCTGGGACCCGATCCTTCGAGGGGTAGTCACGGCTTGAGTAATTCGCTGGGACCCTCGATTTGGTTATTAAGTGGAAGTCCGAGCTTGAGTAATTCGCTGGCACCAGGTTGGATTTAAGAGAGCTGTATAGGGGATCAGCTCCCATATGTTATGATTGATACTACAGGGTGTGTGAGTGCTCCAAATTACCTTTTTGATGTTATGATGTGAAAATGTTGTTGATGTTGCATTTCACTCTACAGGGTGCATTAGTTTTAGATAGTTATAGGGATTATGGTTAAAATTGATATTTTACTCTCTGAGTCGAACGCTCACTCCTGTTCAAAAATTTTTACAGGCCACAGGAGGATATTTTTTTGAGGTTAACCTGCTTTCTCCCTCGCAGGTCAATTATTACTGTTTGTATAAACTTGTTAAATTTTAGAATTTCCGCATGTGTTAGAAATGTTTATTTGATTTAGGTCTGTAAACTAAATTATTATTTTGGACCTGTAAACTTAATATTCTATGCATGTTGATGGATTGGATGAGGGAGCTGAGCTCCCATTTATTTTTTTTTTTTTTTGCTGATGAGTATGTGGAGGGTGAGCTGAGCTCCCCAATTGAGTATTTATTGTGTTTACAGGTTGGGTGAGTCGAAAACTCCCCGTTGGAAAGTCCATTTTATGGCCGGACTCTGTCCGTTTGTTTTCTTGAATTTGGGCTCAAACGGGCCTTAGAGTTGGGTTAATGAACAGTTAGGCTTACTACGGGCCTCGGGGGCTTTAGGCTGGCCCAGGTCCTAGTGCCGGTCCGGCCCATAGGTTGGGTCGTGACAGATGTGGTATCAGAGCTTAGGCTCTAGATTCATGGGAAATAAAATACTTAGGAGTGTAAAAGGAGTCTTGTTAGGATGTTACATGCGGAGTATAGGATTCTGTTTTGTCTTTTTCTGTAATTCCTTGCTTCTAGATTCTGCGTTATACCTCGGGAAATATAAAAGTGCCTCAATTAGTGTCTTGATTTTCGTGGAGTACACAGAAATGTGAAATAGAGTTAGTAGACATGTGAGGTCTATCATGAGGATACGTACTCCAAGAAATGCTATGTTTCTGTCTGTATGGGTTTAAATGGTGTGCCCATTTCGTGCAAGGCACGAGTACAGAAAGGTGAGTCTTGAAAGTACAGTTGCCCTAGATAAGGATGAGGATACCACTGCAGGCAGTCATCAGTGGATGACCCCGTCAGAATAAGTTTATGATAATAGAAGATTCGAGAGAGATAAGAAATTAGGAGGCCTAGTCGGTCCGGACGTATTGTAGTAACTATACAATGTTCTCGATGTCTGCTCTGTAAGCTGCAGATTACAGTACCGACATGAGATTATTGTATAGAGCTGCGTGCATCCCCGTGGAGCTCCATAATGAGGGTGTTTGCAGATGGCTTCTGTTTTGGTACAATTATGCCAGAACAGAGTTCTATATCTGCAGAGGAGTTGGGAACTCCTGGTTAAGAGTCTAGAGCTAGAATATCGAAAGGTCACAGTTGGGTGGTAACTAGAGTTAGTGACTCGATTACCTAGCATGAGCTAGAGTTACTGAAGAGTTGCCATCGGACTGCAGGTTTCGGACTAGTTGCAAAGTAAAGTTGATACCTATAGAGTGAGACCATCTAGTCTTCGGTATGGAAT
Organism: Hevea brasiliensis; assembly: GCF_030052815.1. Taxonomy (NCBI): domain Eukaryota; kingdom Viridiplantae; phylum Streptophyta; class Magnoliopsida; order Malpighiales; family Euphorbiaceae; genus Hevea; species Hevea brasiliensis. The sequence continues at coordinate 9,675,976 of NC_079503.1, read as the reverse complement.
TTTGGATGGTTTTTGCAGAACGATAGACGTTTTGCTTAGAACTTAGTGAGAATAGAATACCTTGTGTGTATTAGCAAGGTGTAAAGTGCAACCCTACTACCTAGGGAAGGTCGAAACTATGAATTGATGATTCACAGAGATATGATATGATAGGAGAGTCATTAATTTGACATGGTTTGGGCAAGGTGGTAAATGTAGTACCTTTGATGCAGCAAGTTAGGGTCAGTCCTATCTTTTCAGAAGGGATCGAAAGTTATTACTAATAATGGTGACCAACCAAATAGTGCCCAGATGGGACTGTAGAGTGTGGTAGAGAGTAGTTAGCTAGGGTATCCTGCAGATGATACAAGTTCCATTATAGGAATCATATATAATCAGATCATGATGGATGTAAATCCTTTGAATTGGATGACGGGTTTGGGTACCCGGAATCTTAAGTTTTGGCTAGTTGAGTAAACATGGAAAATAATAATAATAATAACAAATAAATAAAATTACTGCAGAATCAGTTCTCGAGGTAGTAAGGGTATTATGTAAGCTAAGAATATAAATCATACAAAAAAAGTATGACTGTAATTTCCTGAGTTCCTTTCTAACTTCATATCGTTCAAAACAATAGTATAATCTAATTATAATAGTGTCAAGAGTAATAAATTAGCAAAGATAAATTATAGAAGGCCAATGGATAGAGAAAGTGCAGAATGAAAGTTTGGACAATTGATTGCAGATGCAATATAATCTAAATGCTAGTGGAAGTACTAGCTAGAGTGGTCAAAGGACCAAATCTGAGTAGCATAGACATGTGATAACGTGGTAGAAACTCTGAAAGATATAGTTTGCAGGTACAGCTGTCATGTTAGGAAGAAGAATGGAACCAGGGATAGAATAGTTAAGTTCTATTTTGGGTAAGACAAAGGAGATAAACGGAAGGACAACCTGAAGAGCGCATAATAAAAGGAACAAAGTTAAGATATAGGGTAGGCTAAGTGTTATTCTTGGCAAGGTGAATGACAAGGATGGAAAACCCAAAATGGGACCACATTAGTGAGAATAGTGATGGAGGTATGGAATAACATAATAATGAGTAAATGCTAGAAGGTATGCGATGGTATTGCGGACTACCTAATTAGGTAGAGAAAACGAAGTTAGTAAGTAGTAAGTTGAATAAAGGTCAATCTAAGGGATCAAATAGGTATGATGAGTGGAAAGAATTATAGATAATGACACATAAGCTTTAGGTTAGACTTTTGAGATAGTAAGAAGGTAGTTAGAGGTTCGTTATGAATGTTAGGCAAACATTTTTAGTGTGATCAACCGAATCACTTTGCAGTGAAGCAATAACGACAGAACAACAGTAGGAGTAGAACGAAAAGTGACAAGTCTGGGTGGTTATAAATCACTAGAAAGTTCAAGGATCAAATTAATGACCATAGATAAGGGTGGAATTGGTGTTGGAAGAATTTATTAGTGAGAGAAATCTTTCAGGAATCAACAAAAGTTAATGGCACAATATAAACGATGATAGATATGAATCATTAGTCGAGTATAAGTAAAGTTAATAAATTATAAAATATTATGTCAGGAAGGACAATGGTACGGTAAAGTGTTCATGCAGATGATATCTTATAGGTAGAGCACAATTGTGCTAAGAGATGATGAAATTTGAAGAGAAATACCAAGAAACATAGGTTAAACGTTATTATATGGACAATTGGCGTAGTTGAATATAAGAGGATATTTTTCTTTCTTTTCAAGTTTAGCTTGTGCTTTTGGTTTTAGAAGGTTATATAAGGAATGCAATGAGTCAAGGAGACCTAGTTATTGAGAGTTTGGTAGGCACAAATTCATACATAATTTCTGATATGAGAATAAGATAAGTGCATACCTAGTATTAAGTATGAAAGGACGAGCAGTAATGACATAAGTTAAATTGAGTTAGCTACTAAGGCTTGCAAATTTGTTTTAAACTATGAAATTTGGAGGAAATACTAATTGTGGATGAGTTTCAATAGATGAAATTATTGCTAATGGGTAATTTGAGGTTGAAGTTTGGAAAGTTGTGGGCAGTATATGTGATTATATTAAGGAGAATAAACACGTGAAGTATCTTATTTAGAATTAAGGCATGACACACATTTCCCACAGCCGTGTTAGTTCAGATGGAACTTATAGTTTCTGAAGCTCCTATCCATCCAGGATGAGCAATTTCCTACTAAGGCTGGTAGGGAATGATAATGTTCTGATAGTTAAGTTGGGAAAGGGGTTACAAAAACGAATTTTCTATGGTTAATTATAAGTGTTACAAAAGGTGAAGAATGTGCTGGTAGGAGAAAATCGTAAGGTTAGAATTCCCGAAGTAATGGAACTAGTAATCAAGATAAGACTAAGAAATAAAAAGAAAGTTAAAGTTGATGATGGGATAGACATCTTCGAAGGAAAAGGTGTAAGGATGAGATAGGACTAAAATTAAGGAATAAATACAACAGGTTGAAAAGATACCAACAATACCAAAAATAGGAAAAGGGAAGTGGATAAGATGCAAAGGACAGGAAGAGAGCTCGATAGAGTCAGTTATAATGATGAGGATAAGGAGTGTCTAACCACTGCCCCTGTGTTGGCACTACCTGTGAGTGGTGAAGGATACACCGTGTATTGTGACGCCTCCAGAGTTGGCCTTGGGTGTGTTTTGATGCAGAATGGAAAGGTAGTGGCTTATGCTTCAAGGCAGCTGAAGAGGCATGAGCAGAACTACCCCACCCATGATTTGGAAATGGCGGCTGTAGTCTTTGCACTGAAAATCTGGAGACACTACCTGTATGGTGAAGTGTGCGAGATATACACCGACCACAAGAGTTTGAAGTATATCTTCCAACAGAGGGATTTAAACTTGAGACAGAGAAGATGGATGGAGCTTCTGAAAGACTATGATTGCACCATCGGTACCACCACAGGAAGGCCAATGTTGTAGCAGATGCCTTGAGCAGGAAATCTTCTGGCAGTTTGGCGCACATTTCAGCAGAGAAGAGACGGTTGATTCAGGAAGTACATGAGTTGATGGATCAAGGTTTAATCCTAGATCTTTCAGATGAGGGGGTATTGTTGGCTCGTTTTTCAGTGAGGCCAGACTTGAGGGATAGAGTTAGAGTTTCCCAGCACAGAGACCAACAATTGATGAAGATTATAGAAAGAGTACAGCAAGGTGAAGGTGGTGAGTTTGGATTTGCCAATGATGGTGCCCTAGTGCAAGGTTCTAGGATATGTGTGTTCGATGTGGATAATCTCAGAGATGAAATCATGCGAGAGGCACACTATACACTGTACAATGTCCACCCAGGTTCCACCAAGATGTACCATGATGTGAAAGATAGCTATTGGTGGAATGGCATGAAGAGAGACATAGCAGACTTTGTGTCCAAGTGCTTGACTTGTCAGAAGGTGAAGTTTGAACACCAGAGACCGTCAGGGAAGTTGCAAGAGCTCCCTATCCCAGAATGGAAGTGGGAAATGATTTCTATGGATTTTGTGACTGGGTTACCTCGTACCACGCGAGGATATGATTCGATATGGGTAATTGTAGACCGCCTAACCAAATCAGCTCACTTCTTGCTTGTGAAGACTATATATTCTGTGGCACAGTACGCCCGGCTCTACATTCGAGAAATAGTCAGATTGCATGGAGTTCCGGCTTCCATAATATCTGACAGAGGGCCGATTCACTTCTCGGTTTTGGAGAAAGTTGCGAGAGGCACTTGGCACCTGATTGAACTTCGATGCGGCTTTTCACCCTCGCATGACGGACAGTCCGAAAGGACAATCCAAACACTGGAAGACATGCTTCGCATGAGTGTTTTGGATTTTGGAGGTCAATGGGAAGAGCGGCTAGCTTTGGTGGAGTTTGCCTACAACAACAGTTATCACTCCAGCATAGGGATGCCACCCTATGAGGCACTATATTGAAGAAAGTGTAGGTCTCCTCTGTGTTGGACGGAAATGGGGGAAGCGAAGGTGCATGATGTAGACCTAGTGCGGTACACTTGAGGTAGTTCCTTTAATCGAGAGCAGAAAACAACTTTCGAGGCGTAAGAGTTATGCGGACCCAGACGGAGGGATGTGGAGTTTGCGATGGCGACTATGTATTTACGAAGGTTTCTCCAATGAAGGAGTCATGAGATTTGGAAAGAAGGGCAAGTTGGCACCTCGGTATATTGGACCTTTTGAGGTTACGGATAGAGTTGGAGCGATTGCCTACCGGTTGGAGCTACCACCCAACCTTTCTCACGTTCATCCGTGTTTCACATCTCCATGCTCAGAAATACATTCCCGATCCTTCTCATGTACTTTGCAAGGATGTGATAGAGCTAAAAGAGAATTTGACATTTGAGGAGCGACTGTAGCCATAGTGGACTACCAAGTGAGACAGTGAGATCAAAAGCAGTCCCTATGGTTAAGGTTTTGTGGAGAGTCGATCAGTGGAAGAGTGCACCTGGGAGTCAGAACGGGACATGCGTAGCAAGTACCCTTATTTGTTCAATGTATAGTCATGTGCTTTATTCTGCCTTGTGTAAAATTCGAGGACGAATTTTCTGTAAGGGGGGAAGAATGTAACACCCCTGATTTTTTATATATTATTATGGGGCTTCGTGTAGGTATCATCAATTTGCGGAAATTCGACAGTTGTCCGGATCTGTGAATTTCCGGCCAGACAGACCAGCTATCGGAAAAGTCTCCGAATTGGATCGAGGTTTTGGCTACCCCGCCATTGTCAGGCATCCCGAGCACGTGCCTGAAGTCGGAATCGGCAAAGGTAAACCCGAACTTTGCTTTTTCGTAATTTTCTAGTGCTTAAATAGGATTAAAAATCCATAAAATATTCGTGGTAACTTAGAAAATTACGATTCTTTTTGCAATAGCTTAGTAATATTTCTAAGGACCGCGGGGCAAAGTTTTATAATTTTTAGAGCCTGTTTGGGCAGTTTTTGCAAAAATGATCAATAATAAGGACTAAATTGAAATTTTGCGTATTGTGATGGATGACTGATTTGATGGGCCCAGGAGGGGCTGTGTGATATGATTGAACTGTGGATATATGGATTGTGAATATAGAAGTGTGTTTTGAGCCATTTTGCAGGTTGGGTAGGTCCTAGGTATAGGGGAGACTCTGCCGGATTTTAAACGACTTAGGACGTATTGGTCTTTTTCTTTGTTTGTATTGAGTCAAATTTATTAAATGATTGTAATAAAATTGTCAGGTGAGCCGGGACAGCCTTCTTACTCCGCCCAGCCGCCTCAGTGACCATCGTCAAGTCTGTGAGTAGAATATTAATTTTAATTGTAATTTCGATATTATTATATGTTCAAGCATGCCCATGCATCACTTATATGCATATATTTATGTAGTTAAACTCTAGGCACGATTTATGTTGCATTCATAACTGTTGATGTGCCATGGATGTTGTTGTGGTAATTTGGAGCAGTGTGCGTGCGTTGGAGTGCGTGTGATGTGGTGTGGACTATGGATAGGACGGGGTAGTCACGGCTTGAGTAATTCGCTGGGACCCTCGATTTGGTTATTAAGTGGAAGTCCGAGCTTGAGTAATTCGCTGGCACCAAGTTGGATTTAAGAGAGCTGTATAGGGGATCAGCTCCCATATGTTATGATTGATACTACAGGGTGTGTGAGTGCTCCAAATTACCTTTTTGATGTTATGATATGAAAATGTTGTTGATGTTGCATTTCACTCTACAGGGTGCATTAGTTTTAGATAGTTATAGGGATTATGGTTAAAATTGATATTTTACTCTCTGAGTCGAACGCTCACTCCTGTTCAAAAATTTTTACAGGCCACAGGAGGATATTTTTTTGAGGTTAACCTGCTTTCTCCCTCGCAGGTCAATTATTACTGTTTGTATAAACTTGTTAAATTTTAGAATTTCCGCATGTGTTAGAAATGTTTATTTGATTTAGGTCTGTAAACTAAATTATTATTTTGGACCTGTAAACTTAATATTCTATGCATGTTGATGGATTGGATGAGGGAGCTGAGCTCCCATTTATTTATTTTTTTTTTGCTGATGAGTATGTGGAGGGTGAGCTGAGCTCCCCAATTGAGTATTTATTGTGTTTACAGGTCGGGTGAGTCGAAAACTCCCCGTTGGAAAGTCCATTTTATGGCCGGACTCTGTCCGTTTGTTTTCTTGAATTTGGGCTCAAACGGGCCTTAGAGTTGGGTTAATGAACAGTTAGGCTTACTACGGGCCTCGGGGGCTTTAGGCTGGCCCAGGTCCTAGTGCCGGTCCGGCCCATAGGTTGGGTCGTGACAATCTTAAAAGTTAATTCTTATATTTTTAAAACCTCACTATTACATTCTGAAATTTGATGATTTTGTTTATTAAAAGGTTCTTCAATCCAAAATCAGTTGATTTTGCAGCTGGCTACAATGGAAAATGACAAAAATTGTTAAAATTGTTCATTTTAAAAGGATATATTATAATAATGAAAAATAAATGATTTCCAAATCTCTATTTAAAAATTATGATAGTTTGCATACAAATTTTTTTTCTTTATTTTCTTAAAATATTTGCTATAAAACAAGTCCAACTTTCTATAAATAAACCTATTTTTACACTAATTCTAACCTTTATCAATTAAATAATATGCAAAACTAGGCCTATTTAAATTTAGGTGCGGCAATTAGTAAAACATTAATTGGAGTCAGATAATTTTAACAGTAAAATTTTATTTAAATTTAAATTATAAATATATAAAAAATTTATGTATTTAATAAGTGAATCTTATTATATATTTTATAACTTAAATTTATGATAATCTAAATTTAAAAATTCAAAATTTTTAAGTGTAACATCTTCCTCTAGAATTAGTGGCATGTAAGTGAAGCCCGTGGCCTTCTCAAAATTTCTTTAAATAATAATGAAAAAAAATAATAATAATAAAATTTATAAATTTGAGATATTTTTATGTTGATAGAATTATATAGACTGAATAAAATAATAATAATTAAATAATTTTCGTGACTTAAAAGAGTGGCACACCTTTTTTTTTTAATGTGTTACATATGGTAATGGAGATGGTTTGCTAAGTTAGGTGTGTATATAGGTTTATTGACCTAAGTGTAATATTTTTTTTATTATTTAAAATTAATAAAATATATAATTATAAAAAATAAAAAATATTAATTATTATTTGATAAAAATATAATTTATAAATTTTAGTCCCTCACCATATTTAATTTTGTGGATAATAAATAGAAAAGAAAAATAGCCAAAAATACCTCAAACTTTAATATTTTTATAATTGTATCTTATACTTTTTTTCTTTTAACAATTGCACCCTAAATTATTGGTAGCAGTATAATTATATCATGCCATTAATTACATCATTAGAAATTAATAGAAGTGTGACTTCAGCTATTAATATTATTTAACAATTACATTCTGACAATTCTATTAATTTAGGAGAATTAATATAATTGATGTTATAATTATGTTCATTTTTAACTGTGTCAATAATTTAGAGTGTAATTATTTAAAAAAATTAAGATGTAATTATAAAAATAAGTAAAATTTGATATTTTTTTAGCCATTGTCCCAATAGAAAAAACTCTATGAAATGGAGAATAATAATAATAAAAAAAGGATTAAAATATTAAATTTTATAAAAAAAATAAAAGGGAAAGCTACTTGGTACTGAGGTGAAAATGATGGGTAACAATTAGATATTTTTTAAGAGAAAAGTTAAAAAAAGAAGAGGATGAAGGGGCAGGCTAAGAATACGAATATATTGAAAACCACTCCAAATCGATTCGTTACTGTAACTAATCACTTTGTGATTATTGGATTCCTCCATTAATTTATTGAACAAAATTATTTTTTTTATCGCCGTACGAGGTATCGAATTACTCTGAGCAAAAGAGAAAGTAACATGGCTGGCTGGTTCTCCCTCTTCTCTTCATTAGTCAACCGATTCTGGTTTTTACAGGTGACATTCCTGCAAAGTGATATTTTTATCAAGGAATATGTCTTATCATTAAAATATTTGAGTGCATGTGTATATTTTTAAGAAAAAAAAAATTAAAGTATTTGAGAGGATGAACCGACGTGTGTGCGGGTTACCCCTCAACACATGAGTTAGATACACGTGATTCTCTGTATGAATCGGCTGGTCTTTCGAGATCCCATATAAGTTATGGATAACATGTGTAAGTGATTTATATAGATTAATATGTCTTAATAAAATTATCATGATATTATGAAAGTCTGTATTCTGTCACTGAATCACCTGCATGCGTGTATATATTTTTGAGGAAAAAAAAAATACAAGAATGAAACCTGGAAATGAGTCCCACAAGCTAAAAATTAATTACATAATTACATTTTATCTAGAATAATTATTACACCTTTAATTCACAATAAATTTAATTAACTTAGGTGTTGTGTTGGCCTATTAAGCAAAGCATCCAATCTACTTTGAGTGTTTGCCTTTCTTTCTAATATTCTTATCTAGAGCATGTCATATATATATGATATGCAAATGCCAAGAAATTTCCATCCACTTTAAAGTTAATTGGTGATTCGAGAACAAAAAAAGCTGTGAAAGTGGGTAGTGATTTATCATGGAGAACGGTGTGATGGACAGGATGGTGATTTTGCTTGCGGGCGCAACTGTTGTTTTGGCTTGCTTGTGGATTATATGGAAATGGAATCAAAGGGCAATGAGGAAGAAAATAGAACAAATCCGAAAGAAAGGTACTGTTTTATTTATTTATTTATTTATTTTTACTATTTTATTTATAAAAATTTATTAAATATGTTTATTTACCAAAAAATACTAAATAACCTAATTATATATGTCTCAACTCTATCCCATTTAACTTTTTTTTTTGAATTTAGATTTAAATTCAGCTGTTTAGAATTTAAAGTTTAGAATTTAAAATTTAAATTTTTAAAGCTTAAAATATAAGATCAATTAAGGATTTGTGGATTTCGAAAAGAAAATGGACAACTACAACGTAAATAAAGCAGAGCTGTAGACATAACCGAACCAATGAAATGATAATATTTTAATTTGATTCATATTTTTATAATTTTAATAATTTAGTTTTTGATTTGGTTTGAAATCAAACTAACCGAATACTTATCCTTTATATCCTGTTTGATTCAATTTTATAGTAAAATTTATTTTATTTATAATAAAATTTTATAAAATTCATTTATATTAAATGTTGCTTTAACTTTAATTTATAATTTTTTTTATGGAATATGTTGATTTTATAACAAAATCTGCTTCTTACATCAAAATAATTTTATTAAAAAATTTGAGCACTTAAATATTTTTATAAATAAAGAATAAAATACATAATAATTAAGTTTTTCATTTAAGTCAACATTTCACATATAAAATTTAATTTTTAAACTTTAACTATAAAGAAAAACAACAATAATTAAAATAATTTCTTAAAGCTACAATAGAGTAGTCTTTTGCCTTTGTTGAATAATAAAACAGTATACGTTCTTTTAAAAAAAAAAACATAGCCTTTATTGGTCTTAAAAATACATGAAATTACATTTTACGTTCACTTGTTTGTGTGGTTTAAAGTTTTTTCATAGTGATTAAAAAGTAATTAAATCACTTAAATTTTAATTTTTTATTTTGAGCAAATTATTTTTTATTTAATACAATTAAGAGAATGAGATGGGTGGTGTTAAGATAAATTTTAGAAAATTATAGTAATAGTTAATATGTTTAATAGATATAAGGATAAAATTAAAAAAAATATTAATACTTATTAATATAAATTAGCAAATTGTAATTAATTTGTATATCATGTAAATTAATGATTTATTTAATTATTATAAATGATGTAAATTAATGCAAATTTGAGAATTTTGCTATAAGAATGGAGCATGAATAAATTTGTACAAATGAGTATAGATTTGAATTACATAATGATTTTTCAAATGATGATATGAGTATGGAAATGATTATGAAATTAAAATGTATGGATGAGATTTGAAATATGAGAAAATTATAAGAATGGTTGATGAGATAATTATGATTAGCATGGATGAAATTTTTTTTATTTTAAAATATTGTTGAATTTCAAACAGGTGAATATTGAAATACGCCAAACGATAATAAAATAGGGGAAACTCCACTGGTTTCTCCGTCGAAAAATAATTAATATTAAATTAAACGAATTCAAAATTATTAAAAAAAATAAAGTAAGATAAGTTAGGGTGCTCCGGCACCGATTGTAGCACGCCTTGCTCGGCTACACTGTAGTCGGGTGAGGGGTGTTACATTTATTGGTATCAGAGCCTGGTTTAGGCGTTCCTAGGCATAGATAGATAGAATAAGATTGTGTGCATAACATGCATTGCATTCATATGAGCTGAAGTGACACTAATGCAGATCTGTTTTCTTGGTTATTTTAGGTTAAGGTATGGACTCGAGTGCAGAGGCGTAGAAGAAGAAGTAGTAGGCCGTATCCGACCGGGAGTGATATTGGAAATCGGGAGATCTGCTCAACCAGTGCAAGAGGTGCCTGTACAACCCCAACAGGCCTTGTTTGAGCAGATGACTGGATTCTTTTGACAGATGACTGGGGTTATTCCACCACTGTCTCAGCAGAAATCACCTCTAGGAAAAATTAGGAAGTATGGAGCTGTAGATTTCAATGGTAGAACGGAAGGCGATTCTTCAGCGGCTGAGTATTGGTTAGAAAGGACTGAAAGAGTCCTGCAGCAGCTCCATTGCACACCAGAACAAAGTTTAGAGTGTGCAGTTTCATTGTTACAAGAAGTTGCATATCGGTGGTGGGATGTTGTAACCAAGGTAGTGCCACCGGTGATGTAACTTGGGAATTCTTTACGATAGAGTTCGAAAGAAATATATTAGCGTGTTCATGAAGAGGAACAGAAGAGGAGTGGTGATCAGCAAAAGAGGAAATTTGGACAGTCTAGTAATAAGAGGCCGAGAGAACAGTTAAGTCAGACATCTTATCAAAGTAGGAGATCCAGACCCAGACCTATACCCAGAAGAGATCAACCAGAAACACTAGTAGTGAGTGCGCCAGGATTAGCAAGAAAATGTGGCCATTGTAACAAGTGGCATAAAGGTGAATGTAGGGGATTGACTGGAGCCTTTTATAGATGTGGAGCCATAGAACATCGTCTGAAAGATTGTCCTAATAGGAATTTACCACGGACCTGCAGAGGCGTGGAAGGACCAAGTACAACAATAATACCACTTCCAAATGTCACCCAAGCCGGAGAGGAGCAAGAAGCCCTAGATGTGAATTTGAGGTAAATTATTTCCTTTATGATATGCTTAAGTGTATAATGATAGATTCGGAAAAAAAAAAAAAACTAAATAGTACCATATATATATAAAAGAAGTAGACAGAGGGAGCAATAGAAAGGTAAAAGAATTATCTCAGAATCCAAAACACCCAGTAAATTTCGAGGACGAAATTTAAATTAGAGGGGAAGAGTTGTAACACCCTCACTATAGCAATTCCGTACATTCTACTGTTCCGGTGATCGGTGTCGGTCCGGACAGCTAAAACGTCTGGAAAAATAATTAGACTAGAGTGAAGAGTCATAATAACTCAAATATTAATAAGAAAAATTTAGGAAAAATTTTAGAAATAAAATACAACCAAGTTAATGAGCCGGTGCCCTAGCGATGGGTAACCTAGTGAGAAGTTACGGTTCTCGCAACTAGGAGCCCTAGACCCAGGGGAAAAATTATAAAATAATTTTTGGGACTCCAGAGAAGAGTCATTGAGGTTTCTATGGCATTAGAATGCCAAGAAAAGGTTTAGAAAAATTTTTCAATCGGTACAGACAATTTTAGTCTGTTAAGCCAATCGGAGGGCATTTTGGTCATTTCACCTTCAGAGATGATTTTTGACCGACTTGTCTAATTAAGTAAATAATTATTATGATCTAAAATGTGAATAAATATTGTTAAAAATTTAATTGAAAATGAGTAGAAAAGAAAATGAAATAAAATATAAATTATGGCATCATTATTGTGTCATTAAAAGTCCTCCACCAATCATATTATAACACACACCTTATAAACTAATTAAAAAGGGATAAAATGAGTTAAAATGAAAAACAACAATCTGCTGCCCTTCTTCTTCAACCAGCCGAAACTCTCTCCCTCTCTATTCTCCATGGATGCTGTTACTTCTCTCTAAAAGTTCCTTGTAAACACACCATAAAATCACTTGTTGATTTCACAAAAATTGCTCCTTGCAACTAGAACAAGCCTAAGGCAGCAAAAGAAAAGGAGAGAAAGATTTTTCTTCAAGCTTGGGTTGACACACACAAAGGTTAGTGCTTTAACTTATAGTTATTTCTGTGTTTTATGAAAGAAATTCGTAAATCCTACAACTAGGTGCCATAGGAAATTATAGATGAGTGAAAATCTAGAATATGTACAGTATATGCGTGAACAGTAAAATTTAAAAATTCATAACTGGAGTTAGGGATCTCAGATTAGGGTGATTTTTATGTCAAAAGAAACCTTAAGGAATGTTCTAAAACTTTGTAGTTTTATGGCAGACCTGATTCTAATGTTAGGTTAGGGTTTGAGGACAAAACATTTTATTGCTCAGATGTGGACTCTGTTCTGCTGATTTCCTGCAACAGGACAGCCACCTTCAATAAATCATAACTAGAGCCACAAAACTCGAAATGATGTGATTCTTGAGTCCTTGAAACGCTTATTGAATGCTCTAAAACCTTGTAGTTATGGCCAAGAGCTAATTGTGGTAGCTGCTGGTTGATATTTTTGCATTTCCTTACTACTATCCTGCATGTACTGGATTCTGGACAGGTTGCACCTTTTTAATTAGTTCTGCAATTTCCGATCTGATTTTGATGTGATTCCAATTGGAGATTGAGTTAAACATATGAAGGTTGATTTCTGGAAAATATGGTCTTGAAATCTTGTTTCTATAAATTATGGTGATTATTTTTGCACCCTGTTTCTGCATGCTGATTGTGCACTGAGTGCACTATTCATTCTAGTAACATGTATATTGCATGAGCTAGAAATTTTAGAGGAAAAATGATTAAGCATGCTTTGATTTAATGAAGTTACATGTAGAAATTAATAAGGTGGAGGCCCATTTCTGGTCTAGAAATGAGTGACATGAGGAAATTGAGTGAATAGGCTGCCCTTGGTGACCTGCAGGACTGGGCATGAGTCCAGCAGGTTTGGGCAGCAATAACTTGAATTGTAGAGGTTCAATTGGTGCAAAGCCAATTGGACATGAAACTAGACACATAATGGCACAACTTTGGTGAAGAAACCCTACCCAGAAAACCCACCTAAGTTGACCTAAAAATTGCTTCAATCCGGGTAACACACAATTTGTCCCTGGAAAATGACTAAATGAACAGTATTCATTCATTTGGCCATAACTCAGTGTAGAAAGGTTCAATTGACCTGAAATTTTACCAGCAATAAGCTGAGATATAGACCAACAACTTTTATGAAGAACACAAATCCAAATTCTGACCATAACCTAGTCAAATTGCCAACTAAACTTAGGTCACCAAATCTGGCAGAACCAAATTGCCCAGAAAATCTGGGTACAGGTCACTCCGGCCAGTTATGGTAAAATGACCATAACTTGAGTTACAAAACTCTAAATGGGGTGATTCAAAAAAAGAAAATCAACTAGACAAAATAAGGAACAACTTTTATGTTGATCATTTTATCAAATTCCCACTGCAAAAATGACTAATGGAACAGTAAACATAGGGCATGAAATCTGAAAATTTTGAATAACATAAGATAAGCTTTGAAATGGTATTGGAAATCAATACCAACAGAAATAAAATACAAAATATGGTATCTTGGTAAACTTAGGTTCAATAAATTTATTATGTATTAAAAAGTCAACAATTTGAGTGAATAGTAATGTGATTAGTAATACAAAGACACAAAGTATAATAACTAAATTAGGATTTATGTTTCCATTACAAATAAAATAATAATACCTTGTATGAGTTATGAATTCATATAAATATTGTAATGAATAAATGAATCACATGAAAATATGAATGGAACATTAGTTTTCTTTATAAGAGAAAGGAAAAATGTTTTGAGTACAATGGTATATGAACACCATTGTTGTGAATTGTGATCAATATGAATGATGTAAGGAATGTATGAATATTATGATGAATGTATAAATTATGAAATTTATCATGAAATAATAAAGTCATAAAACACAATATATTAATATTTAATGATATTATGTGCCCTTGTATTGCCTAGACACGTGTGTCAGATTGGATAGTTTGGCATGCCAATAGGGTATTATTTTAGCAGTACTGTGAAAGGCTTTATGCCTGTATTCATGGCTTTATGCCCGTATTCATAGCTTTATGCCCGCATTCATGGCTTTATGCCCGCACTCATGGCTTAATGCCCGATTATGTGTTATCATGGCTTTTTAGCCATACTGACTGCATACGTGGTTGACGTTCTGCGTCCCATGGTATGACGGCCCGAGACACCACGGTGTCCATTGTCAACGACCCGTTATCCAGTTTAGTCAGCTTGTCATAGGTTACTTGGGCAGTGAAATTTATTGAGATAAGTTAAGAATATTAGCAATTTAAAATATTAGAAATTAAATAAAATAAATGAGTAAGATGACCTAAAATAAATTAGAATAGTTATTTATTAGAAAGAATCGAAATGAACTGGACCGATATCAAAATTTACTTATTATGAAATAATCTGAGACAACCCAGAAGTATTGAGAAAATGCTAAAAGATTAGCAAAGAAAATTATAATATACATAAATATTGCAAATGTGACTTACATAATAATATAAGAATGAATTTATTATTTTTATATCATTTTTCTATGTACATTATTATTGTACATTGGCGAAATAAACACTTCCAAAGAAGACTAAATTATGATAAAACATATTAAATTTTAGAAACCGCATGTGCAATATAAATAAATCTTAATTATTTGAATTATGTTTTATTTCTATTTTTTTTATATTATTTTCTTGTTATATTATTGCAACACTAAGCAGCAATGCTTAGCGCGATGGAATTATTTCCTCGCACAGGTACGGAAGGTAAAGCCCAGATAAAAATACTAAATAGAGATTTTGGAGTTCTGATCTGCAGAGCGTTCAAGGTTGTCACCTCCTCAGCAATGCATGTAGATAGGGCTCACATTAAGCATATCATGTATTTTGTGTATGTTATTTATTTCTTATATTGTAATATAAATTAGCAAATTGTAAATAATTTGTATATCATGTAAATTAATGATTTATTTAATTATTGTAAATGATGTAAATTAATGCAAATTTGAGAATTTTGCTATAAGAATGGAGCATGAATAAATTTGTACAAATGAGTATAGATTTGAATTACATAATGATTTTTCAAATGATGATATGAGTATGGAAATGATTATGAAATTAAAATGTATGGATGAGATTTGAAATATGAGAAAATTATGAGAATGATTGATGAGATAATTATGATTAGCATGGATGAAATTTTTTTTATTTTAAAATATTATTGAATTTCAAACAGGTGAATATTGAAATACGCCAAACGATAATAAAATAGGGGAAACTCCACTGGTTTCTCCGTCGAAAAATAATTAATATTAAATTAAATGAATTCAAAATTATTAAAAAAATAAAGTAAGATAAGTTAGGGTGCTCCGGCACCGATTGTAGCACGCCTTGCTCGGCTACACTGTAGTCGGGTGAGGGGTGTTACAACTACTGCCATGCGAAGGGTCACATTTAATACCATTGTATGAAAATGAAGTAACATATTGCAAAGTTTAAGCAATTCAAGAAGAATAGCGAAAAAGAAAAAAAAAAGGAACTGTTGCAATTGCAATTGATGATGGTATTGACAGTCAATGTTTGAATATAGGTGATGATAAGGAAAAGGCAAAAAATCCATTACAAGATGAGTGGTTAATGGATTTTATTTTCCCATTCCATATTTGCTCAAAAAAGTAGTGGTTTGATATGATTGACGAAAATGAATGAGAGAAAGTGAAGCTAGCCAACGAGAACAAGATGAAGATTGAAGGTGTTGGAAGAGTGGAGATCAAACTGCATGGTGATTGTGTGAAATTATTAGATAAAGTGAGGTATGTTCCTAAATTTAAAAGGAACTTAATTTCCTTAGGTAAGTTAGATTCTTTGTATTATAGGTGTTTGATTCATGGTGAAGTCATAAGAGTTAGTTGAGGTGCTCTTGTGATCGTGAAGGGTGAGAAGATTGGTACAAATGATCTCTACAAATTTGAAGGAAACACATTGATTAGAAAAATGCAAGTTGAAGTAAGAGACAATATCAACAATCAAACATGCAAGGAAGTATCTAAGAGGAAATTGACGTTTGCAGAAATTGTGAAGACTAATTCTATTTAACTTGGTGGTGGAGATTATTAGAGTTTAAGTCCAATTAAAATTAAGAAGTATAATTAGTTTAGAAAGTTTAGTAGAATTTAAATTAAAAAGTTTAATAATTAGAGTTCCAAAAGACTAGGTTTTAGTTATCTATATATATGATTAGTTAGTTAACATTGTATTATATTGTGGAGAGCTCACAAAGTGGAGAGGTGCATTGAATTCCATAAGTTTTGTTTGGGTATTTTGAAGATGAGAAAAATAATTAGTGGTTGTATAATTATTTTTTCTTGATAGTGAATTTATTTATTGAGTAGACTTACACTAAATAATGTTAAATTTTATGTTCTTTATTTTATACGAGTGTGATTTTCATAACATTCCAAAATATGGAGTTTGAATTATAATCTAACGATATATGTACTTGTTTAATTTGACTATTTAAACTTATAAGTAAAAAAAGTCATAAGTATATTGTATATTAATAGTTAATTGAGATTATAAGTTACAAAACTACCTTAAATAATTTAGAAGTAAGATATTCCTTATTTATAACTTATAACTTACTTTAAAATTACTCTTTGATCAAGTAAAATACTATATTATTATAATAATTTTTAAAAATATCAATATTATTCTCATTTTAACAAACACAGCATTCAATTACATATATTTTTTCATCATTTTAATAAATAAAATTACTTTTAATCATTTTTAACAAAAAATTTAAATTATTTAAAAGTTATTTTTAAATAATTTTATTAAGTAATTAACTACTTATTTTTAAATTGATTTATAAATTAAAAAATATATTTTAAATAAAAAATTAAAAATAAGTAGTTAAATCAAATGCTTTCTAAATAATAATTTACCATAAAGGTAATAAGATGTTTTCATTAAGCACTATCTATAAATTATGAATTTTTAGATAAGGGACTCATTAGTTATTCGTTTATGAAATCAAACCTCATATTACCGATTATTGTAATTTTCAAAATATAATAAACTGACTCATGACTAATAGCAAAATTCAAAAATTAAATAACAATTCATCTTAAAAGTTAATTCTTATATTTTTAAAACCTCACTATTACATCCTGAAATTTGATGATTTTGTTTATTAAAAGGTTCTTCAATCCAAAATCAGTTGATTTTGCAGCTAGCTACAATGGAAAATGACAAAAATTGTTAAAATTGTTCATTTTAAAAGGATAAATTATAATAATGAAAAGAAAATGATTTCCAAATCTCTATTTAAAAATTATGACAGTTGCATACAAAATTTTATTCTTTATTTTCTTAAAATATTTGCTATAAAACAAGTCCAACTTTCTATAAATAAACCTATTTTTACACTAATTCTAACCTTTATCAATTAAATAATATGCAAAACTAGGCCTATTTAAATTTAGGTGCGGCAATTAGTAAAACATTAATTGGAGTCAGATAATTTTAACAGTAAAATTTTATTTAAATTTAAATTATAAATATATATAAAATTTATGTATTTAATAAGTGAATCTTATTATATATTTTATAACTTAAATTTATGATAATCTAAATTTAAAAATTCAAAATTTTTAAGTGTAACATCTTCCTCTAGAATTAGTGGCATGTAAGTGAAGCCCGTGGCCTTCTCAAAATTTCTTTAAATAATAATAAAAAAAAATAATAATAATAAAATTTATAAATTTGAGATATTTTTATGTTGATAGAATTATATAGACTGAATAAAATAATAATAATTAAATAATTTTCGTGACTTAAAAGAGTGGCACACCTTTTTTTTTTTAATGTGTTACATATGGTAATGGAGATGGTTTGCTAAGTTAGGTGTGTATATAGGTTTATTGACCTAAGTGTAATATTTTTTTTATTATTTAAAATTAATAAAATATATAATTATAAAAAATAAAAAATATTAATTATTATTTGATAAAAATATAATTTATAAATTTTAGTCCCTCACCATATTTAATTTTGTGGATAATAAATAGAAAAGAAAAATAGCCAAAAATACCTCAAACTTTAATATTTTTATAATTGTATCTTATACTTTTTTTCTTTTAACAATTGCACCCTAAATTATTGGTAGCAGTATAATTATATCATGCCATTAATTACATCATTAGAAATTAATAGAAGTGTGACTTCAGCTATTAATATTATTTAACAATTACATTCTGACAATTCTATTAATTTAGGAGAATTAATATAATTGATGTTATAATTATGTTCATTTTTAACTGTGTCAATAATTTAGAGTGTAATTATTTAAAAAAATTAAGATGTAATTATAAAAATAAGTAAAATTTGATATTTTTTTAGCCATTGTCCCAATAGAAAAAACTCTATGAAATGGAGAATAATAATAATAAAAAAAGGATTAAAATATTAAATTTTATAAAAAAAATAAAAGGGAAAGCTACTTGGTACTGAGGTGAAAATGATGGGTAACAATTAGATATTTTTTAAGAGAAAAGTTAAAAAAAGAAGAGGATGAAGGGGCAGGCTAAGAATACGAATATATTGAAAACCACTCCAAATCGATTCGTTACTGTAACTAATCACTTTGTGATTATTGGATTCCTCCATTAATTTATTGAACAAAATTATTTTTTTTATCGCCGTACGAGGTATCGAATTACTCTGAGCAAAAGAGAAAGTAACATGGCTGGCTGGTTCTCCCTCTTCTCTTCATTAGTCAACCGATTCTGGTTTTTACAGGTGACATTCCTGCAAAGTGATATTTTTATCAAGGAATATGTCTTATCATTAAAATATTTGAGTGCATGTGTATATTTTTAAGAAAAAAAAAATTAAAGTATTTGAGAGGATGAACCGACGTGTGTGCGGGTTATCCCTCAACACATGAGTTAGATACACGTGATTCTCTGTATGAATCGGCTGGTCTTCCGAGATCCCATATAAGTTATGGATAACATGTGTAAGTGATTTATATAGATTAATATGTCTTAATAAAATTATCATGATATTATGAAAGTCTGTATTCTGTCACTGAATCACCTGCATGCGTGTATATATTTTTGAGGAAAAAAAAAATACAAGAATGAAACCTGGAAATGAGTCCCACAAGCTAAAAATTAATTACATAATTACATTTTATCTAGAATAATTATTACACCTTTAATTCACAATAAATTTAATTAACTTAGGTGTTGTGTTGGCCTATTAAGCAAAGCATCCAATCTACTTTGAGTGTTTGCCTTTCTTTCTAATATTCTTATCTAGAGCATGTCATATATATATGATATGCAAATGCCAAGAAATTTCCATCCACTTTAAAGTTAATTGGTGATTCGAGAACAAAAAAAGCTGTGAAAGTGGGTAGTGATTTATCATGGAGAACGGTGTGATGGACAGGATGGTGATTTTGCTTGCGGGCGCAACTGTTGTTTTGGCTTGCTTGTGGATTATATGGAAATGGAATCAAAGGGCAATGAGGAAGAAAATAGAACAAATCCGAAAGAAAGGTACTGTTTTATTTATTTATTTATTTATTTTTACTATTTTATTTATAAAAATTTATTAAATATGTTTATTTACCAAAAAATACTAAATAACCTAATTATATATGTCTCAACTCTATCCCATTTAACTTTTTTTTTTTGAATTTAGATTTAAATTCAGCTGTTTAGAATTTAAAGTTTAGAATTTAAAATTTAAATTTTTAAAGCTTAAAATATAAGATCAATTAAGGATTTGTGGATTTCGAAAAGAAAATGGACAACTACAACGTAAATAAAGCGGTAGTAGACATAACCGAACCAATGAAATGATAATATTTTAATTTGATTCATATTTTTATAATTTTAATAATTTAGTTTTTGATTTGGTTTGAAATCAAACTAACCAAATACTTATCCTTTATATCCTGTTTGATTCAATTTTATAGTAAAATTTATTTTATTTATAATAAAATTTTATAAAATTCATTTATATTAAATGTTGCTTTAACTTTAATTTATAATTTTTTTTATGGAATATGTTGATTTTATAACAAAATCTGCTTCTTACATCAAAATAATTTTATTAAAAAATTTGAGCACTTAAATATTTTTATAAATAAAGAATAAAATACATAATAATTAAGTTTTTCATTTAAGTCAACATTTCACATATAAAATTTAATTTTTAAACTTTAACTATAAAGAAAAACAACAATAATTAAAATAATTTCTTAAAGCTACAATAGAGTAGTCTTTTGCCTTTGTTGAATAATAAAACAGTATACGTTCTTTTAAAAAAAAAAACATAGCCTTTATTGGTCTTAAAAATACATGAAATTACATTTTACGTTCACTTGTTTGTGTGGTTTAAAGTTTTTTCATAGTGATTAAAAAGTAATTAAATCACTTAAATTTTAATTTTTTATTTTGAGCAAATTATTTTTTATTTAATACAATTAAGAGAATGAGATGGGTGGTGTTAAGATAAATTTTAGAAAATTATAGTAATAGTTAATATGTTTAATAGATATAAGGATAAAATTAAAAAAAATATTAATACTTATTAATATAAATTAGCAAATTGTAATTAATTTGTATATCATGTAAATTAATGATTTATTTAATTATTATAAATGATGTAAATTAATGCAAATTTGAGAATTTTGCTATAAGAATGGAGCATGAATAAATTTGTACAAATGAGTATAGATTTGAATTACATAATGATTTTTCAAATGATGATATGAGTATGGAAATGATTATGAAATTAAAATGTATGGATGAGATTTGAAATATGAGAAAATTATAAGAATGGTTGATGAGATAATTATGATTAGCATGGATGAAATTTTTTTTATTTTAAAATATTGTTGAATTTCAAACAGGTGAATATTGAAATACGCCAAACGATAATAAAATAGGGGAAACTCCACTGGTTTCTCCGTCGAAAAATAATTAATATTAAATTAAACGAATTCAAAATTATTAAAAAAAATAAAGTAAGATAAGTTAGGGTGCTCCGGCACCGATTGTAGCACGCCTTGCTCGGCTACACTGTAGTCGGGTGAGGGGTGTTACATTTATTGGTATCAGAGCCTGGTTTAGGCGTTCCTAGGCATAGATAGATAGAATAAGATTGTGTGCATAACATGCATTGCATTCATATGAGCTGAGGTGACACTAATGCAGATCTGTTTTCTTGGTTATTTTAGGTTAAGGTATGGACTCAGAATTGCAGAGGGCAGTAGAAGAAGAAGTAGTAGGCCGTATCCCGACTGGGAGTGATATTGGAAATCGGGGAGATCCTGCTCCACCAGTGCAAGAGGTGCCTGTACAACCCCAACAGGCCTTGTTTGAGCAGATGACTGGATTCTTTTGACAGATGACTGGGGTTATTCCACCACTGTCTCAGCAGAAATCACCTCTAGGAAAAATTAGGAAGTATGGAGCTGTAGATTTCAATGGTAGAACGGAAGGCGATTCTTCAGCGGCTGAGTATTGGTTAGAAAGGACTGAAAGAGTCCTGCAGCAGCTCCATTGCACACCAGAACAAAGTTTAGAGTGTGCAGTTTCATTGTTACAAGAAGTTGCATATCGGTGGTGGGATGTTGTAACCAAGGTAGTGCCACCAGCTGATGTAACTTGGGAATTCTTTCTGATAGAGTTCAGAAAGAAATATATTAGCTGTGTTCATGAAGAGGAACAGAAGAGGAGTGGTGATCAGCAAAAGAGGAAATTTGGACAGTCTAGTAATAAGAGGCCGAGAGAACAGTTAAGTCAGACATCTTATCAAAGTAGGAGATCCAGACCCAGACCTATACCCAGAAGAGATCAACCAGAAACACTAGTAGTGAGTGCGCCAGGATTAGCAAGAAAATGTGGCCATTGTAACAAGTGGCATAAAGGTGAATGTAGGGGATTGACTGGAGCCTTTTATAGATGTGGAGCCATAGAACATCGTCTGAAAGATTGTCCTAAGAGGAATTTACCACGGACCCAGACAGAGGCTGTGGAAGGACCAAGTACAACAATAATACCACTTCCAAATGTCACCCAAGCCGGAGAGGAGCAAGAAGCCCTAGATGTGAATTTGAGGTAAATTATTTCCTTTATGATATGCTTAAGTGTATAATGATAGATTCGGAAAAAAAAAAAAAACTAAATAGTACCATATATATAAAAGAAGTAGACAGAGGGAGCAATAGAAAGGTAAAAGAATTATCTCAGAATCCAAAACACCCAGTAAATTTCGAGGACGAAATTTAAATTAGAGGGGAAGAGTTGTAACACCCTCACTATAGCAATTCCGTACATTCTACTGTTCCGGTGATCGGTGTCGGTCCGGACAGCTAAAACGTCTGGAAAAATAATTAGACTAGAGTGAAGAGTCATAAATAACTCAAATATTAATAAGAAAAATTTAGGAAAAATTTTAGAAATAAAATACAACCAAGTTAATGAGCCGGTGCCCTAGCGATGGGTAACCTAGTGAGAAGTTACGGTTCTCGCAACTAGGAGCCCTAGACCCAGGGGAAAAATTATAAAATAATTTTTGGGACTCCAGAGAAGAGTCATTGAGGTTTCTATGGCATTAGAATGCCAAGAAAAGGTTTAGAAAAATTTTTCAATCGGTACAGACAATTTTAGTCTGTTAAGCCAATCGGAGGGCATTTTGGTCATTTCACCTTCAGAGATGATTTTTGACCGACTTGTCTAATTAAGTAAATAATTATTATGATCTAAAATGTGAATAAATATTGTTAAAAATTTAATTGAAAATGAGTAGAAAAGAAAATGAAATAAAATATAAATTATGGCATCATTATTGTGTCATTAAAAGTCCTCCACCAATCATATTATAACACACACCTTATAAACTAATTAAAAAGGGATAAAATGAGTTAAAATGAAAAACAACAATCTGCTGCCCTTCTTCTTCAACCAGCCGAAACTCTCTCCCTCTCTATTCTCCATGGATGCTGTTACTTCTCTCTAAAAGTTCCTTGTAAACACACCATAAAATCACTTGTTGATTTCACAAAAATTGCTCCTTGCAACTAGAACAAGCCTAAGGCAGCAAAAGAAAAGGAGAGAAAGATTTTTCTTCAAGCTTGGGTTGACACACACAAAGGTTAGTGCTTTAACTTATAGTTATTTCTGTGTTTTATGAAAGAAATTCGTAAATCCTACAACTAGGTACCATAGGAAATTATAGATGAGTGAAAATCTAGAATCTGTACAGTATATGCGTGAACAGTAAAATTTAAAAATTCATAACTGGAGTTAGGGATCTCAGATTAGGGTGATTTTTATGTCAAAAGAAACCTTAAGGAATGTTCTAAAACTTTGTAGTTTTATGGCAGACCTGATTCTAATGTTAGGTTAGGGTTTGAGGACAAAACATTTTATTGCTCAGATGTGGACTCTGTTCTGCTGATTTCTTGCAACAGGACAGCCACCTTCAATAAATCATAACTAGAGCCACAAAACTCGAAATGATGTGATTCTTGAGTCCTTGAAACGCTTATTGAATGCTCTAAAACCTTGTAGTTATGGCCAAGAGCTAATTGTGGTAGCTGCTGGTTGATATTTTTGCATTTTCTTACTACTATCCTGCATGTACTGGATTCTGGACAGGTTGCACCTTTTTAATTAGTTCTGCAATTTCCGATCTGATTTTGATGTGATTCCAATTGGAGATTGAGTTAAACATATGAAGGTTGATTTCTGGAAAATATGGTTTTGAAATCTTGTTTCTATAAATTATGGTGATTATTTTTGCACCCTGTTTCTGCATGCTGATTGTGCACTGAGTGCACTATTCATTCTAGTAACATGTATATTGCATGAGCTAGAAATTTTAGAGGAAAAATGATTAAGCATGCTTTGATTTAATGAAGTTACATGTAGAAATTAATAAGGTGGAGGCCCATTTCTGGTCTAGAAATGAGTGACATGAGGAAATTGAGTGAATAGGCTGCCCTTGGTGACCTGCAGGACTGGGCATGAGTCCAGCAGGTTTGGGCAGCAATAACTTGAATTGTAGAGGTTCAATTGGTGCAAAGCCAATTGGACATGAAACTAGACACATAATGGCACAACTTTGGTGAAGAAACCCTGCCCAGAAAACCCACCTAAGTTGACCTAAAAATTGCTTCAATCCGGGTAACACACAATTTGTCCCTGGAAAATGACTAAATGAACAGTATTCATTCATTTGGCCATAACTCAGTGTAGAAAGGTTCAATTGACCTGAAATTTTACCAGCAATAAGCTGAGATATAGACCAACAACTTTTATGAAGAACACAAATCCAAATTCTGACCATAACCTAGTCAAATTGCCAACTAAACTTAGGTCACCAAATCTGGCAGAACCAAATTGCCCAGAAAATCTGGGTACAGGTCACTCCGGCCAGTTATGGTAAAATGACCATAACTTGAGTTACAAAACTCTAAATGAGGTGATTCAAAAAAAGAAAATCAACTAGACAAAATAAGGAACAACTTTTATGTTGATCATTTTATCAAATTCCCACTGCAAAAATGACTAATGGAACAGTAAACATAGGGCATGAAATCTGAAAATTTTGAATAACATAAGATAAGCTTTGAAATGGTATTGGAAATCAATACCAACAGAAATAAAATACAAAATATGGTATCTTGGTAAACTTAGGTTCAATAAATTTATTATGTATTAAAAAGTCAACAATTTGAGTGAATAGTAATGTGATTAGTAATACAAAGACACAAAGTATAATAACTAAATTAGGATTTATGTTTCCATTACAAATAAAATAATAATACCTTGTATGAGTTATGAATTCATATAAATATTGTAATGAATAAATGAATCACATGAAAATATGAATGGAACATTAGTTTTCTTTATAAGAGAAAGGAAAAATGTTTTGAGTACAATGGTATATGAACACCATTGTTGTGAATTGTGATCAATATGAATGATGTAAGGAATGTATGAATATTATGATGAATGTATAAATTATGAAATTTATCATGAAATAATAAAGTCATAAAACACAATATATTAATATTTAATGATATTATGTGCCCTTGTATTGCCTAGACACGTGTGTCAGATTGGATAGTTTGGCATGCCAATAGGGTATTATTTTAGCAGTACTGTGAAAGGCTTTATGCCTGTATTCATGGCTTTATGCCCGTATTCATAGCTTTATGCCCGCATTCATGGCTTTATGCCCGCACTCATGGCTTAATGCCCGATTATGTGTTATCATGGCTTTTTAGCCATCTCGATCATACGTGGTTGGCGCTGCGTCCCATGGTATGACGCGGCCCGAGACACCACGGTGTCCATTGTCAACGACCCGTTATCCAGTTTAGTCAGCTTGTCATAGGTTACTTGGGCAGTGAAATTTATTGAGATAAGTTAAGAATATTAGCAATTTAAAATATTAGAAATTAAATAAAATAAATGAGTAAGATGACCTAAAATAAATTAGAATAGTTATTTATTAGAAAGAATCGAAATGAACTGGACCGATATCAAAATTTACTTATTATGAAATAATCTGAGACAACCCAGAAGTATTGAGAAAATGCTAAAAGATTAGCAAAGAAAATTATAATATACATAAATATTGCAAATGTGACTTACATAATAATATAAGAATGAATTTATTATTTTTATATCATTTTTCTATGTACATTATTATTGTACATTGGCGAAATAAACACTTCCAAAGAAGACTAAATTAGGATAAAACATATTAAATTTTAGAAACCGCATGTGCAATATAAATAAATCTTAATTATTTGAATTATGTTTTATTTCTATTTTTTTTTATATTATTTTCTTGCTATATTATTGCACCACTAAGCAGCAATGCTTAGCGCGATGGAATTGTTTCCTCGCGCAGGTACTGAAGGTAAAGCCCAGATAAAAATACTAAATAGAGATTTTGGAGTTCTGATCTGCAGAGCGTTCAAGGTTGTCACCTCCTCAGCAATGCATGTAGATAGAGCTCACATTAAGCATATCATGTATTTTGTGTATGTTATTTATTTCTTATATTGTAATATAAATTAGCAAATTGTAAATAATTTGTATATCATGTAAATTAATGATTTATTTAATTATTGTAAATGATGTAAATTAATGCAAATTTGAGAATTTTGCTATAAGAATGGAGCATGAATAAATTTGTACAAATGAGTATAGATTTGAATTACATAATGATTTTTCAAATGATGATATGAGTATGGAAATGATTATGAAATTAAAATGTATGGATGAGATTTGAAATATGAGAAAATTATGAGAATGATTGATGAGATAATTATGATTAGCATGGATGAAATTTTTTTTATTTTAAAATATTATTGAATTTCAAACAGGTGAATATTGAAATACGCCAAACGATAATAAAATAGGGGAAACTCCACTGGTTTCTCCGTCGAAAAATAATTAATATTAAATTAAATGAATTCAAAATTATTAAAAAAATAAAGTAAGATAAGTTAGGGTGCTCCGGCACCGATTGTAGCACGCCTTGCTCGGCTACACTGTAGTCGGGTGAGGGGTGTTACAACTACTGCCATGCGAAGGGTCACATTTAATACCATTGTATGAAAATGAAGTAACATATTGCAAAGTTTAAGCAATTCAAGAAGAATAGCGAAAAAGAAAAAAAAAAGGAACTGTTGCAATTGCAATTGATGATGGTATTGACAGTCAATGTTTGAATATAGGTGATGATAAGGAAAAGGCAAAAAATCCATTACAAGATGAGTGGTTAATGGATTTTATTTTCCCATTCCATATTTGCTCAAAAAGTAGTGGTTTGATATGATTGTGAAAACGAATGAGAGAAAGTGAAGCTAGCCAACGAGAACAAGATGAAGATTGAAGGTGTTGGAAGAGTGGAGATCAAACTGCATGGTGATTGTGTGAAATTATTAGATAAAGTGAGGTATGTTCCTAAATTTAAAAGGAACTTAATTTCCTTAGGTAAGTTAGATTCTTTGTATTATAGGTGTTTGATTCATGGTGAAGTCATAAGAGTTAGTTGAGGTGCTCTTGTGATCGTGAAGGGTGAGAAGATTGGTACAAATGATCTCTACAAATTTGAAGGAAACACATTGATTAGAAAAATGCAAGTTGAAGTAAGAGACAATATCAACAATCAAACATGCAAGGAAGTATCTAAGAGGAAATTGACGTTTGCAGAAATTGTGAAGACTAATTCTATTTAACTTGGTGGTGGAGATTATTAGAGTTTAAGTCCAATTAAAATTAAGAAGTATAATTAGTTTAGAAAGTTTAGTAGAATTTAAATTAAAAAGTTTAATAATTAGAGTTCCAAAAGACTAGGTTTTAGTTATCTATATATATGATTAGTTAGTTAACATTGTATTATATTGTGGAGAGCTCACAAAGTGGAGAGGTGCATTGAATTCCATAAGTTTTGTTTGGGTATTTTGAAGATGAGAAAAATAATTAGTGGTTGTATAATTATTTTTTCTTGATAGTGAATTTATTTATTGAGTAGACTTACACTAAATAATGTTAAATTTTATGTTCTTTATTTTATACGAGTGTGATTTTCATAACATTCCAAAATATGGAGTTTGAATTATAATCTAACGATATATGTACTTGTTTAATTTGACTATTTAAACTTATAAGTAAAAAGTCATAAGTATATTGTATATTAATAGTTAATTGAGATTATAAGTTACAAAACTACCTTAAATAATTTAGAAGTAAGATATTCCTTATTTATAACTTATAACTTACTTTAAAATTACTCTTTGATCAAGTAAAATACTATATTATTATAATAATTTTTAAAAATATCAATATTATTCTCATTTTAACAAACACAGCATTCAATTACATATATTTTTTCATCATTTTAATAAATAAAATTACTTTTAATCATTTTTAACAAAAAATTTAAATTATTTAAAAGTTATTTTTAAATAATTTTATTAAGTAATTAACTATTTATTTTTAAATTGATTTATAAATTAAAAAATATATTTTAAATAAAAAATTAAAAATAAGTAGTTAAATCAAATGCTTTCTAAATAATAATTTACCATAAAGGTAATAAGATGTTTTCATTAAGCACTATCTATAAATTATGAATTTTTAGATAAGGGACTCATTAGTTATTCGTTTATGAAATCAAACCTCATATTACCGATTATTGTAATTTTCAAAATATAATAAACTGACTCATGAATAATAGCAAAATTCAAAAATTAAATAACAATTCATCTTAAAAGTTAATTCTTATATTTTTAAAACCTCACTATTACATCCTGAAATTTGATGATTTTGTTTATTAAAAGGTTCTTCAATCCAAAATCAGTTGATTTTGCAGCTAGCTACAATGGAAAATGACAAAAATTGTTAAAATTGTTCATTTTAAAAGGATAAATTATAATAATGAAAAGAAAATGATTTCCAAATCTCTATTTAAAAATTATGACAGTTGCATACAAAATTTTATTCTTTATTTTCTTAAAATATTTGCTATAAAACAAGTCCAACTTTCTATAAATAAACCTATTTTTACACTAATTCTAACCTTTATCATTTAAATAATATGCAAAACTAGGCCTATTTAAATTTAGGTGCGGCAATTAGTAAAACATTAATTGGAGTCAGATAATTTTAACAGTAAAATTTTATTTAAATTTAAATTATAAATATATATAAAATTTATGTATTTAATAAGTGAATCTTATTATATATTTTATAACTTAAATTTATGATAATCTAAATTTAAAAATTCAAAATTTTTAAGTGTAACATCTTCCTCTAGAATTAGTGGCATGTAAGTGAAGCCCGTGGCCTTCTCAAAATTTCTTTAAATAATAATAAAAAAAAAAAAATAATAAAATTTATAAATTTGAGATATTTTTATGTTGATAGAATTATATAGACTGAATAAAATAATAATAATTAAATAATTTTCGTGACTTAAAAGAGTGGCACACCTTTTTTTTTTTAATGTGTTACATATGGTAATGGAGATGGTTTGCTAAGTTAGGTGTGTATATAGGTTTATTGACCTAAGTGTAATATTTTTTTTATTATTTAAAATTAATAAAATATATAATTATAAAAAATAAAAAATATTAATTATTATTTGATAAAAATATAATTTATAAATTTTAGTCCCTCACCATATTTAATTTTGTGGATAATAAATAGAAAAGAAAAATAGCCAAAAATACCTCAAACTTTAATATTTTTATAATTGTATCTTATACTTTTTTTTCTTTTAACAATTGCACCCTAAATTATTGGTAGCAGTATAATTATATCATGCCATTAATTACATCATTAGAAATTAATAGAACTGTGACTTCAGCTATTAATATTATTTAACAATTACATTCTGACAATTCTATTAATTTAGGAGAATTAATATAATTAACGTTATAATTATGTTAATTTTTAACTGAGTCAATAATTTAGAGTGTAATTATTTAAAAAAATTAAGATGTAATTATAAAAAGAAGTAAAATTTGATATTTTTTTAGCCATTGTCCCAATAGAAAAAACTCTATGAAATGGAGAATAATAAAAAAAAAAAAGGATTAAAATACTAAATTTTATAAAAAAAAAAAAGCTACTTGGTACTGAGGTGAAAATGATGGGCAACAATTAGATATTTTTTAAGAGAAAAGTTAAAAAAAGAAGAGGATGAAGGGGCAGGCTAAGAATACGAATATATTGAAAACCACTCCAAATCGATTAATTACTGTAACTAATCACTTTGTGATTATTGGATTCCTCCATTAATTTATTGAACAAAATTATTTGTTTTTATCACCGTACGAGGTATCGAATTACTCTAAGCAAAAGAGAAAGTAACATGGCTGGCTGGTTCTCCCTCTTCTCTTCATTAGTCAACCGATTCTGGTTTTTACCGGTAACATTCCTGCAAAGTGACATTTTTATCAAGGAGTGTGTCTTACCATTCAAATATTTGAGTGCATGTGTATATTTTTAAGAAAAAAAAAATTAAAGTATTTGAGAGGATGAACCGACGTGTGTGCGGGTTACCCCTCAACACATGAGTTAGATACACGTGATTCTCTGTATGAATCGGCTGGTCTTTCGAGATCCCATATAAGTTATGGATAACATGTGTAAGTGATTTATATAGATTAATATGTCTTAATAAAATTATCATGATATTATGAAAGTCTGTATTCTGTCACTGAATCACCTGCATGCGTGTATATATTTTTGAGAAAAAAAAAATACAAGAATGAAACCTGGAAATGAGTCCCACAAGCTAAAAATTAATTACATAATTACATTTTATCTAGAATAATTATTACACCTTTAATTCACAATAAATTTAATTAACTTAGGTGTTGTGTTGGCCTATTAAGCAAAGCATCCAATCTACTTTGAGTGTTTGCCTTTCTTTCTAATATTCTTATCTAGAGCATGTCATATATATATATGATATGCAAATGCCAAGAAATTTCCATCCACTTTAAAGTTAATTGGTGATTCGAGAACAAAAAAAGCTGTGAAAGTGGGTAGTGATTTATCATGGAGAACGGTGTGATGGACAGGATGGTGATTTTGCTTGCGGGCGCAACTGTTGTTTTGGCTTGCTTGTGGATTATATGGAAATGGAATCAAAGGGCAATGAGGAAGAAAATAGAACAAATCCGAAAGAAAGGTACTGTTTTATTTATTTATTTATTTATTTTTACTATTTTATTTATAAAAATTTATTAAATATGTTTATTTACCAAAAAATACTAAATAACCTAATTATATATGTCTCAACTCTATCCCATTTAACTTTTTTTTTTGAATTTAGATTTAAATTCAGCTGTTTAGAATTTAAAGTTTAGAATTTAAAATTTAAATTTTTAAAGCTTAAAATATAAGATCAATTAAGGATTTGTGGATTTCGAAAAGAAAATGGACAACTACAACGTAAATAAAGCAGAGCTGTAGACATAACCGAACCAATGAAATGATAATATTTTAATTTGATTCATATTTTTATAATTTTAATAATTTAATTTTTGATTTGGTTTGAAATCAAACTAACCGAATACTTATCCTTTATATCCTGTTTGATTCAATTTTATAGTAAAATTTATTTTATTTATAATAAAATTTTATAAAATTCATTTATATTAAATGTTGCTTTAACTTTAATTTATAATTTTTTTATGGAATATGTTGATTTTATAACAAAATCTGCTTCTTACATCAAAATAATTTTATTAAAAAATTTGAGCACTTAAATATTTTTATAAATAAAGAATAAAATACATAATAATTAAGTTTTTCATTTAAGTCAACATTTCACATATAAAATTTAATTTTTAAACTTTAACTATAAAGAAAAACAACAATAATTAAAATAATTTCTTAAAGCTACAATAGAGTAGTCTTTTGCCTTTGTTGAATAATAAAACAGTATACGTTCTTTTAAAAAAAAAAACATAGCCTTTATTGGTCTTAAAAATACATGAAATTACATTTTACGTTCACTTGTTTGTGTGGTTTAAAGTTTTTTCATAGTTATTAAAAAGTAATTAAATCACTTAAATTTTAATTTTTTATTTTGAGCAAATTATTTTTTATTTAATACAATTAAGAGAATGAGATGGGTGGTGTTAAGATAAATTTTAGAAAATTATAGTAATAGTTAATATGTTTAATAGATATAAGGATAAAATTAAAAAAAAATATTAATACTTATTAATTTTACTTATTAATTTTCTTTAACAATAAATAAATATAAATAAAATAATTTTTAAAAAATAACAGATAAAAATAAATAATGAGAATATTAACTTATATCACTATGTAATGATTTATTTATTACTTATTAGTTTAGTGATTTTTTTTAAATATAAAATTTTCATTTATGAATAAAAATTATATTTTAATATATATGTAAAATAATGTAAAACAAATAAAAAGAAAAATTTTACCATCATTCTCAGTAAACTCCTACACAGAATTTAAATCTCACAACAGTTATAAACCCACAGGAAATAGGCATCTAGCCATCTAGGGCTTATTTATTTTGATAAATGCTATTAATTGATTAAATTAAGGGTAATTTACTATTAGATTCTTGTAGTTTATTAAAATTAATTATTTAGTTTATATTCTTTCAAAACTTAATTAAAACGTCTATGCATATTAAAAAACTAAACTCTTTAGATTTATATTTTTGTCACATAAAATATTATTTAACTTATTTCAACTTTAATTGAAGGGACTAAACAATATAGATAATTAAAATTATAAGGACTAAACATTAAGAATAATTAAAATTTTAGATATTAAATAGTATAAATATTCAAAATTAAAATAAATAGACTAATTTTTATAATAAAAGAATTAAAGAGTTTAATTTTACAAAATAGAATGAGATTGTAATTAAATTTTTTTAAAATAAGAATTAAATAATTAATTTTAATAAATTTTAGGGACTTAATAACAATTTATCAATACACAATTAAAGGATTAAAAATTTTTAGGATTACAATTATAATTTTTAATTATTAATAAATTAATTTTTTTTAAAACAGTTTACACAGTGCTAAATAAAAAACCTCTGCTTAAGGTCTTCAATGTGAAAAAAAAAAAAAAAGTACATAAACGGCGTCGTATAATTCACAGTATATATATGCCTATCCCAAACACTTCTATAATTCACCTCTCTGACAGACTTAGCTCACTCTCACTCTCACTTTCTCAACTCTGGAATAGAAATGGATCAATTCAAAGGACAGCCTCGCCTCCCCAAATTTGCTGTGCCTAAACGCTACGACATCCGCCTGAAACCCGACCTTTCCGCCTGCACATTTGCCGGTTCTGTCTCTATCGACCTCGACATCGTTGCCGATACCAAATTCATTGTCCTAAACGCTGCTGACCTCTCCGTCAACTCCGGCTCCGTTTGCTTCACTTCCTCTAAGGTATTCGCTCTATCTAAACAACTCCTAGCTTTTACTTAAGATTCGAAGTTTCTGTTAACTGAAACAAACTGTCATTTTCAATCAGGTGTTTCAGCCAGTAAATGTTGAATTGGTGGAGGCAGATGAGATATTGGTGCTGGAGTTCGCTGAAACACTTCCAATAGGAGAGGGAGTTCTCTCTATTGACTTCGACGGAGTTTTGAACGAAAAAATGAAGGGATTTTACAAAAGGTATTGTAGCTTTTTAAATTTTCGAATCCCACTAGTTCGATTTAAAAAAAAAAATTTATTTTTTGTAATTTTTTTTTCCTGTTCAGTACTTATGAGCATCAGGGTGAGAAGAAAAATATGGCAGTTACTCAGTTTGAGCCAGTTGATGCTAGGAAATGCTTTCCATGCTGGGACGAGCCTGCTTGCAAGGTCTCTCTCATAACTTAGGTTCTTGCTTTTGTGTTACTATTTATCATTTTCCTCTTATTCTTTTATTTAGTGGCTTCAACTGTTGGTTTTTCAGGCTAAATTCAAGATCACTTTGGATGTGCCATCTGAATTGGTGGCTCTTTCAAATATGCCAGTCATTGAGGAGACGGTGGATGGACCTCTGAAGACTGTTTCCTATCAGGAAACACCTATCATATCCACTTATTTGGTAGCTGTTGTCGTTGGTTTGTTTAATTATGTTGAAGATCACACATCTGACGGTATCGTTATCCTCTCATTCAGTTTTTTGTGTTAATGATGGTGCAACCCTGTTCTTGATGTTGTGTAGTTTTGTAAAATTTACACAGGGATCAAAGTACGAGTGTATTGTCAAGTTGGGAAGGCAAATCAAGGGAAGTTTGCATTGCATGTGGCTGTGAAGACACTTGAATTATACAAAGTGTATGTTTTATCATCACTATAGCATTGATCATTTCCCAGTCTTCTGGTTTGAAGTATATGCATGTAAATCAGTACTCATTTTTAGTATCACTTCATGTGCAATTTTGTTTGACATTTAGTATCATATAACTATTCCACATCACGCAGATACTTTGCTGTTCAATATCCTCTTCCCAAGTTGGATATGATTGCGGTCCCTGACTTTGCTGCCGGGGCCATGGAGAATTATGGCTTAGTTACATATCGTGAGACAGCTTTGCTCTTTGACGATAAGCATTCTGCTGCAGCTAACAAGCAGAGGGTATGTGCATTTCCTAAGTTCTGGTTTTGGCTACCACAATTGACTTTTTAATAAGTATTATTGAAAATATGGGATGCATAATTGCAAATTATTTTTTGGCTGCTGTTAAGGTTGTTACTGTTGTTGCACACGAGCTGGCACATCAGTGGTTTGGCAATCTTGTAACAATGGAATGGTGGACGCATTTATGGCTTAATGAGGGTTTTGCAACATGGGTATGTTGTTTGATTATCATGTCTACTTTTACACTTGTTCAGCATATTTCATGTAACAGTTCATAAATAAAGGAATTTTATTTGTGCAGGTGAGCTATGTAGCAGCTGATAGCTTGTTTCCAGAATGGAAGGTGTGGACTCAGTTTCTTGAAGAAACTACTGAAGGTCTTAGGCTTGATGGCCTTGAAGGATCCCACCCCATTGAGGTAAATACACACAGGTTATGTTTCATTTTCTGTCTTGCATGAGTAGAAGTATCATACAGTTGTAGCATTTTTTGTTCCAATTAAAATTTTCTTTCCAGGTTGAGATAAATCATGCTAGTGAGATTGATGAAATATTTGACGCAATTAGCTATAGAAAAGGTGCCTCTGTTATCCGAATGCTGCAAAGCTATCTTGGTGCTGAATGCTTTCAGGTTCGTGCTTTAATATTATCCAAGTCAAAATCTCTTCATGATTATAGCAACCTTGTATATTTAGTATATTTACACACATTCGCACACTCAGAGAGAGGGAGAGAACTGTCAAAATGATATGCGGTGATGTTACTGTTACTGTCTGGGTTATTTAAAGTAACCTTTAGTTTTACTTGTTTTTTGGCAAGACATTGCTTAAAATAGTAAAGTCATTAGCGTCTTTTGTTTTGCATTTCTAATCAATCATCTCCTGGATTTACATGATTGGGATTTGGGAATCACATGATATGAAGTATTGAGTCTGCCATTACTTTCTTCTTGATAACTAATGATTACCAAATCCATGCATGAGACTAACCTGTGTAGTCATAGTTTCTTGTTGAGAAATTATGATATTGCAACTAGCATAGTATGTGTCTTCTTGTTGCCCTTTTAAGGCTATTCTCTTCAACACTCTCTTAATATTTTCTCTCTCTCTCTCTCTCTCTCTCTCTCTCTCTCTCTGTCATGTTATGGAAAGTTAATATGGATTTTATATATTCATATTTAGTTGATATATTTTAGATATCCCTATTTAGTATAGGATTTATATTCCTAAATAGGTAGGATTTATATTCCTAATTAAATAGAGTAATTGTCGAAGATTTGTATATAAATATGTAATTTTATATTTTATAGAAATAATGAAAATCAAGATGTAGCCTTTCAGTTATTTTCTCTTCTCTTCCCTTTCTTTCTTTCTCTCTTTATTTCTCTCTTGTTCTTCTAATTCTTAAATTCTTCCACTTTGTGAAATTAACATGACTTGTAACACTTCACCTATTTATAATGTCAGAGGTCTCTTGCTTCATACATAAAAAAATATGCTTACTCAAATGCAAAGACAGAAGACTTATGGACTGCCCTTGAGGAAGGATCTGGTGAGCCTGTGAACAATCTAATGAATTCATGGACGAAGCAAAAGGGGTACCCTGTTGTATCTGTGAAACTCAAAGATCAGAAATTGGAATTTGAACTGGTTTTCTTCTGGGGTCCTTCACTCATCTTTCTGCCAATGTTTGATCTATAATCATTTAAACTTTGAAATTACACCTTTAGTTTGAATGTGTGGAGATCTGACATTTATATTTTCTTCGGTTTTGTGATAAGTTACAATACTCTTACAAGTTAATGTGATAAATGGCAGTCACAATTCTTTTCAAGTGGTTCTCATGGAGATGGGCAGTGGATTGTCCCGATAACTTTATGCTGTGGCTCATATGATGTGAAGAAGAATTTCTTATTGCAAACAAAATCTGAAACTCTTGATGCTAAGGAATCCAGTCTTGATGAGATCAGAAGTGCTTGGGTAAAAGTTAATGTGCATCAGACTGGTTTCTATAGGGTGAAATATGATGACGACCTTGCAGCTAGGCTTAGATATGCCATAGAGAAGAAATATCTGACTGAAACAGACAGATTTGGTAAATAGTAGATTGGACTTGCACTTGCTTGTGTCTTTGATATTTAAGAAGAAAAGTTAACATCTTGTTGTACCTTTGACAGGCATTTTGGAAGATTCATTTGCCCTTTGTATGGCTCGTTACCAGTCTTTGACCTCCTTGCTTACTCTGATGGGTGCTTACAGGGAGGAACTTGAGTATACTGTGCTGTCAAACTTGATTAGTGTAATGTTCACCTCTGTATCTTATTTGCTTTTTTATTTCTGATATTATTCCATTTCCATTTATGGTAATTCTACCTCCCTTTGTTCACAGATAAGTAACAAACTTATGAGGATTGCAGCAGATGCAACCCCTGAATTATTGGACTACATTAACCAATTTTTTATTAATCTTTTCCAAATTTCTGCAGAGTAAGTTATTTTGACTACAATTTTTTGCACATGCTGATTCTTCTTCGTTTTCTTTAAAAAGAAAAAAAGATGATATTATATTAAGTTGTGAATTCACTTCAATTGTTTAAGTAAATGCTGTGATTCTTGCTCTAAGAATTGTGTGTAATGCCTAGTAGCAAACTTGTAAAATTGATTGTTTTCAAAAAAAAAAAAAAAATGTAAATATCAATCTAAAAGAGTTTATCTGAACTTTTTCAAGTTCAATTCCTTTCTTGGAATCATACCTGAAATTTGTTCAAGTTTTGTGTAGAAAACCTTAAATTTCCCCATGATATAGAATGTTGGCATTTATTGCATTTAAGTTCCTGGCAAGAAAACAACTTTCATGCTTTATACTTTTTTTTGTCTTATGCCACTCAAATTTCGCATTTATGATAATTTAAACACACTTTTTTTAATCAGAATCACTGAATAGATCTGATGTCGTCAACCTATAATCTGCTAGAAATTAGGCACGGGGGTTATCGAATTGCCACAGGATTTAGGACTGAAGGTACTCTAAAAGATGATAGCAGAATATCAAGTTACCCGAGACCTTCATGACTAAAGAGTTATCAGATATATGCGTATGTCCAAATAGCAAGAAATTTCAATTTCCTTAGTATTCAAAAAGCCAACTTTTCCAATTTCTATAAGCAACATGGCACTTTTCTCTCCCTCTCTCTCTGTTTTAACACTTATCCTTCATCTTTTTCCATTGTTTAAATTCTGTTTATAGGAAACTGGGTTGGGACCCTAAACAAGGTGAAAGCCATCTCGATTCAATGTTGAGAGGAGAAATTTTGACTGCCCTCGCTGTGTTTGGGCATGATCCAACAATAAATGAAGCAAGTAGGAGATTTCATGCATTTGTAGATGACAGAAATACACCACTCCTTCCACCTGATATAAGAAAGGTTGTTAGGCAATATATCTATTAAATATCAGTGTTCCTCTACTTACAAGCCCCTAATGTTACGGACAATGAGTGCAGGCAACATATGTGGCAGTAATGCAGAGAGTCAGCACGTCAAATAGATCAGGTTGTGAATCTCTCCTGAGAGTCTATAGGGAGACCGATCTAAGCCAAGAGAAAACTCGCATTCTGGGTGCTGAACTATTTTTTGAAATTTTTGTAGAATATATGAATTTAATGAGTTTGTGGTAATTATATATCCATATATGCCTTGTGCAGGTTCATTGGCATCTTGTCCAGACCACAATATGGTTCTTGAAGTTCTTAACTTTGCGTTGTCTTCTGAGGTAGAACATAGTTTTGTACATTCACCTTATTGATGTCAATGTTAACATTTAAGTGAGAGACAAAAGTCTTTTGAAGAATAATGATCCTTAAGTTTATATATCACTTGATCTAGGTTCGGAGTCAAGATGCTGTTTTTGGACTTGCTGCTGTTTCCAAGGAAGGACGAGAAACAGCTTGGACGTGGATGAAGGTAATGCCTCTAAAGCCATTAAACACATTGTCCTCATACAAATAAGAGTTCTTTGCCTGACACTTCCATCTTTCTTTCCTTATTTCTTTCAGTTTTTAATATTTAAGTAGAACCAA
This sequence comes from Hevea brasiliensis, assembly GCF_030052815.1. Classification (NCBI taxonomy): domain Eukaryota; kingdom Viridiplantae; phylum Streptophyta; class Magnoliopsida; order Malpighiales; family Euphorbiaceae; genus Hevea; species Hevea brasiliensis. Next base: position 9,637,320 of record NC_079503.1, on the reverse strand, counting down.
TAAACAAAAAAAAGCTAAAACATTTAAATTATTGGAATACAGGATAAGTGGGATCACATTTCAAAAACCTACGGTTCTGGATTTTTATTAACTCGCTTTATCAGTTCAGTTGTCTCACCGGTTAGCCTCCTCTCTCTCCTCTCTTTTTATAGGTCTCTTCAGTTTCTGACTTGCTATTATCATTATTTTTGGCCTTCTGCAAATACATTGGAGAAATTGTTACTAATGTTTGTTTCCCTTTTAACATTGTCCCCTTCCTGCAGTTTGCTTCATTTGAGAAGGCTAAGGAAGTAGAGGAGTTCTTCGCAAGCCGCATTAAGCCTTCAATTGCTAGAACCTTGAAGCAGAGCATTGAGCGGGTCAACATTAATGCAAAGTGGGTTCAGAGCATTCAGAAAGAGAAGCAACTGGCCGAGGCTGTGAAAGAATTAGCACAGGGGAAATACTAAGGATGCAGTCACGTTCCATAAAGTTCTTTGGTTGAATATCACGGTTCTTTGTAAAAAATCTGCTTTAGCAATCCTCGATCATGACAAATATGTCATGAACTTTTCAATGTGTTAGCAATCTCTCCAGCCTTTCGGTTTGCAAGGGTGCGGTGTCCAAGAATTTCAAGGCGTTAGATAAATACCTCGCAGAGCCTCTTTTTCAACTCGGAGGCACAATGAATACAGCTGCTCATATAGTGGAAGCATGCAATTCTCACAATCCTAATCCCTAAAACAAATAGCTAACCATTTACATAGGGATATCTTCTCATCCCCAACACAAATATCTACATTTACATAGCGAACTCTTCAAATCAATGAATCGAGTTCTAGGACGTCGCATGCCCCTATGAAAAACAAATGGGCAGAACTCTATTGTACCGTAACTGCATGAAACCTAACAAAATGAAGTGCTGCAAGGAAAATGTAAAGAATCTGTCATGTTTTGTTCTTGAGCTTTCAGATCTACCACAATAACGGTTATGTTGTCTTTGCTTCCTTTTTGAAGAGCACGGTGTGAGAGGTACTCAGCTGCTGCCTGAGCTGCAGGATCAATTCCCTCACCCCTTTGAGTAGGTTAGTGCAGCACCATTCTTTTTATGCCAGACAAGTATTCGTCTCCGAGCCAGGTCACATGCTTCTTCGTTTGACATGACATTCCATAGACCATCACTTGCCAGAATCAGGCATTCATCATCTTTTGCCCGAGGAATAAACATAACTTCTGGTTCTGGAATAATCCATGGTTTTAAATATCTATCACCTGCATCCAGGTAAGGTGAGTTTCAAAGTTACCACTTCACTAATCATAATCAAATCCCAACAAATTTACATGTACATGGTCAATCATAATCAAATCCTAACAAATTTACATGTACATGGTCAATACTACAGAGTCAATACCACACAAACAAACATGTGAACCAATGCAGTGATATGAGATGACAAAACTACAAAAACACATTACCTGCACAATGAAGCTCGTCTGATTGTCTTTTGTATATGTTTATTCCTCAAACACACGCATTGCAAAGGAAATCGTTTTCAAAAATTCAACACACAAATAACATGTCCCTTCCGATGGGTTGTTTACAAAGAAAGGAATGACACAATAAGTTCCGTGTCACTTGATGAGAAGAAAAGTAGATTCCCCATCACATTTTGAAAGGGATAAAATTGTTTCACTAAATGAGCACTGGTCCGTGAATATTTTGCAATTACAGTTGAAACAGATATAGGATACCATTAATAATTCAACTCTTTCACTAGATGCGTAAAAATTTCATATCATACAAGTATCAGTATCTTGCACAAACACTTGAGATCTAGCATACAATTGATTTCCCCATCAACTAGTCATTTTTGGGCGAGGCAGGGTCAAAATGAATTTAATCCAATTGATATATTGAATTCATTGCTCACACAGGTTGTGGTATCAGCATCTCAAGGTCAAACTATGAGAAACAAATATACTTCATCTCATACTGCAAAATTTTATAAGCAAGCAATAATGGCGGTATTACTTATCTTTGCAGTATACACATTGATTTTTTCTGTTTACTCATCTTTGATGACACAGCCAAAGAAAGAATCTGTTAAGTTTCAGTTATATTCTCTGGAGGTCCTACTCTCTTGTCTAAAGCCAACATTAAAAGTTTATGACCACAGGCAGTCAATGTAGAATCATCTCAGAGACTCCAACTGGAATGCAGAATTGTTATCTCTGCACACCACAAAAATTTCAAAGTAACAATATTAAGGGTGAAAGACATGACACAATGTTCATTGGACAACACCTCAAGGCAAGTCCATGCAAATTGAATGTACTCATTCTGAACAAGACAGTAACTTGCAAATAAGAGAATCCTGGTGACAGATGTTGATGATGCTGTGGTTAAATTTGAAAATAAGAAAACCAGGAAAATGGTGTAGAACACGTACCAATTGACCTTGACATTGCAAGTACGCCAAAGACACGATGCCCATTCCATTGTATAACCTTGCCTCCAGCTGCTTCTATCCTTGCATATTCATCTTCCCGGTTTGGCTGAAACAACAAAAACAAGATGAAACAAGTGACAACAGAAGAAGAAGGCTTATTGTTTTGAGGAACTCTTACTTTATGATCCACTGATAAAGCCATAGGTTCTTTCCCACGATATAGAACTGCTCATGAGTCCCCGCAGTTCGCTACTATAATGTGTGATGAACAAATAATGGCAACAACGGCAGTTGAACCCACAGTTTCAGGTTCAACTGGCTCAGCACTGCCTTTTCCTCCAACTTCAGCATCTACCTTAAGAAAACAATTGGTGAATGTTTTCTTCCACTACTCTTGGCAACTATCTTCCGTACTTCCATCACACAGGCCATTCTTAACATATTCTATCTCCTCAGCCAAAGTAGAATGGACATGATCACAGCAATAGTTTGCAACCTGAGCAAAGCACCAAACTCATTTAATACATTCATCTGCAGAAGGAAAAAAAATACATATGGTTTGTTGATATGAAGAAACTAGTAAGGAAGAAAAAGGAAATGCTACCTGTGAGCCTCCATGACCATCATAAACCCCAAAGAAATGAGCAGCTTGGTGAGTTATATACTTGCTCATACCATCAAGCACCCGGTCCCCAATTAGCATTTGTATAGGAATTTCCAGAAAATAAGGCACAGTTGCAACTGCATCTTCCATCTCAGGTCTCCTTCCACATATAGATGTAACTTCCCAAAGGGGCACATAGTCAACCTCAAAGACACTGCGTGTGACTGTTCCCCTCACTCCTTTTCCCAGAGCCAACTGAAGTACAACTGCATATGGCTTTGGGTCAGATCCATCTCCAATCTCTTCCTCAAGGCTCACTGCCACAGAAACAGAATCTCTCACGACCTCTGTCTCAACATTTGACTCCAAATCCGCGGCATTAGCAATAATATCAACACTGCAAATGCTCTTCCCAATATCCACAGAACCTGGCGTTCCTATCTCAGAGGTGGCCTCAAAACCCAGGAATTCCTCTCCACATAAGCTGCTAGGCTCACTAGCCGCTGAAAGAGAACAAGAGCTATCAAAAATAGGATCACCCTCCAAAGAAAAGGAATCATCTTCTTCTTCACTTTCCTGGTTTATCACATCATCACTGCCCACCCAATTATTTTTATTTTCAGAGACCATATCCAACAAAGGGACTCCTCTCTGCTTGTCCTGTTCTGGAACTGCAACTGTTGTGTCACTAACTTCATTATCCAAATCACAAAAATGACAATCCTTATCCCCAACAGTAGCAACCTTAGTTACAGAATCGGATAATAAGCCAGCCGTGTCTTCCATTAACTTAAGTCTTGTGATATCCAAATGGGTATCTACGGTTGGGTTTTCACATACTGAATTACCTACCCTAAATGGCACTGCAACCGTCGGAGGCATCTCCTCCATCAAAATCCTTATCTAGGCAGCACAAAAAGCTACCCTCCGACCCCTCTAAAATCATACCTGTCACTATTCAACTAAATGATCAACCCTCTCATCAAGAACGATTTTTGAAAGTAAAGAGCGGGTTTTGGACGACCATTTTCCATTCCTGAAACAACGTAAAACAAAACTCAATATTCCTAAATCAGGAAGCAAGTTCAGGAGATGCAAGATTTAGGTGAGCTAAAAGGTGGTGAAAGGGAAATGGATAGTAAGAGCCCGTCAACAAGAATAGACACAAACTTCCATTTATGGAAATTACAAGATTAATAAGTAATAAAGGATAGGCTAAGCCTGCTTAGGCTTTATCAGCTTCTTCTTCTCCAGACTCTTCTCTATCTACTTCCATCAACTACGGTAAAAGAGAAATAGCCAGAAAGCAACTTTAAATCCACAAAAAATAGAACAAAATTTCGAAAAATTATATAAACAAGAAATTAAACTAAATATGAAATCAACCCTTTATCTTGAAACACAAGAAAGAGGCAGAAAAAGGACTCGTAAAAGAACCCAGGAAAGCTGTAGTCCCAAGAATCACAGGAAAACCCTAAAAAGATAGCACTCATTTTCACAAGTTTTCTTGAGTTCCCTGGAACCAAGGCAATGCATCTCAGCCTCTTATAAATTCATTCTTCCTCTCAGCTTCGCCTTCTGCGTCTCTTTCTAATAATTATCACAATTAATCTACAAAGAAAGCGAGGAAGCCCAAAAAGAAACAAATGAAAGAAAAAGGAGTCACTACCTAATACTGTTGTCAATGCCTAATACTGTTGTCAACTGTAAGAAAGCGTTCCTGTCGTTCCCCTTCCTATCTTCAGAACCAAAGACTACCTTCCTTCCTAAATTCTGAAAGCCATGGAAGAATCAAGAAACAAGATATAGAGGGGTTTGCTTACCATTTAAAAACTAACGCCTCAAGTGTGATCACTAAAGACTTGTTTTCTTGATTCTTGTATTAGTCTTGAACATAATTTAATCATATGCGGGCGTTTAGACATGGAAGAACAAGAAAGGAAGTGGAGAAGAAAAGAAAAATTAACACTGGAAAAGAAAAGGAAAAGGAAAAAAAAAATTAGAAAAAGACATTGCAAAGTGAGTGAGACTGATGGACAGGTGTCAAGTAAGAAGAGCAGACAACAGCATCTCTACCCATCCCATGCTCCTGTCCTTCAGTTTGCTCCCCATTTCATAACAGTAAGGGCCTGTTCAATATTTGTATTAATAAAAAGGTTTTCATTCTGCCTAATTCTCTTTCTTATCTCCTTTTCTACTCAAACAACCAGCCACTTTCCCCTCCTTCCTTTACTTACTAATTGAGAACTCACCGGTCTCCCTTTTACAAGAAATTTAAAATAAAATTGTAATAAAAAAGTCACTTCTTACAAAATCAAAAAATTGTAAATCCAAACCCTTTTCTTTTTTTTTTTTCTTTTTTTTAACCTCTCCTCCATAAATCTAAAAAAGAATTAGTAAATTTTCTTGGACCATTAAATACAAATTCTTAAGAGAAATTCAAAAAATCTAAACAACAGAACATGCCTATACTTGACTCCATCAACAAAGTAATGTTCATTCTTAAATCATTTCCTCTTAAAAGAAGAGTTAATTACTAAAAAAAATCTTGAAATTTGATAATTTTTATAATTAAATTTTAAAATTTATATAATTATCAATTAAATCTTAATATTTAATTTATGTCTCAAATTAACTTTGTTAGTATATTTGACGGAAGTTCTATATCAATTGTCCTGTCATCACTGGAGAAGTCACATTAAAAATTTTAAATTATGATTAATTACTAAACAAATTATAAAATTTATTAATTTTTATAATTAAACTCTGAAATTTACATAATTATTAACTAAACTCTCATATTTGATTGATGTCTGGTTAATGAACTATTAGCATACTTCAACAAACTAAAAATTACAAGCCAAATTCTGTTTTATAAATAAAACTATCCAATTCTATTCTAATCAACTTACACATTCAAGTCATCTTAATCAGTTTACACATTCAAGTTAATATTAGCAAAACTTATTTACCATTACTATACATATGTATAACAATATAATACAATCCTAGATACAGAGTAAAATAAAATGAAATCAAATTCTTCCTCCACCACACAATTAACTCTTTTTTCAAATAATCTATTTCATCCTTAATTTTTTTTTTTTGTCAATACTTCAACTCTACTTTATAAATCATTAATTATTACATTATTTTAATCACACTTTTTACTAAGTTACATCTATTTTTCAGTAATTTTATTATTAATCTCCTGCAACTTTGTAACTTTCTCCTAAAAAGTATTTCTTTATCAAAGCATGTAACAACCCAGGAAAAAAAAAAAAAAAAGGTTGATTTGAGTTTGGCGTGTGACAGTGGATTTCCGCTGTCACTGCCAACATTTAAAAAGAAAAAAAAAAAAAAGGTTGAAAATCGGGAGGAGGAACCCCCCCCCCCTCCCCAATTTTCTCTTCTCTCCTCTCCTTCCCTCTCTTCTTCTTCTTCTTTCTTTCTCCGGTGACCGGCCGGCGACCTCCCAAGCGGCTCCCCATCCGGCCGGCGACCCTCCGGCGACGGCCAGAACCACCAAAAACGGCGGCAAGAGAGGGAGAAGAGAGAGAAAGCAGCGCCTGATGGGCGGCTTTCCGTATGATCTGGTTTCATCCAATATTCGATCGAGGCGATTCAGGTGGCGTTGGAAAGCTTGTTCCGAGAGCTTTCTTTTGATACCAATTTTGTAGCAAATGGAGGTCGGATGAGTGAGATATGGAGGAGAAAAGTTTCGGGTTTTTTAAGCTTTTTCGTCAGATCTACGACTATCCGACCGTTGGATCGACGATCCGAGACCACCTATGGACTGAGGAAGAGGAGAGGAACATGGTGGTATGATCAGATCCTGCAAATGTCGTCGGCGGCCGGCCATCGTGCGCGGTAGTTCCGGTGGGCTATGGAGATGATTCAACTTCCAGAGGCTTCCTCATAAATTTTTAGAATTTTTGAGACACAGATAAACTTTGGGTAAGATAATTTTTATTATTTCTCTGTCTGTGGAGCATAAATACAGTGTTTCTTAAACATGAAAAATTGGAGAAAAATTCTAAGAAATATATATGATAAAAGTAAAATTATTTGGAGATATTCTATGGTGTTTGTTGAATTTTTGAGTGATTGTAGAATATTTTTGAAAAATATAGATAGATTTTAGTTAGATTTTTAGCATATGGGCATATAAGATTATTTGAAATTAAGATAATTAAATTTTATATAATTGGTTGAAGCTTGAGGATGGAGGTTTAAATATGTGAATATTTAATTGGGTTGAATTAAGAATATGTTAGATCTTGGAAACTTATGGAATCGAGTAAAATTCTTGAATAAAATATTCATGGGTGATTAGAAAATTACAATTCATTTTGCAATAGCCTTATAATATTATTAAGGACCGCGGGGCAAAATTTTAGAATTTTTAGAGCTTGTTTGAGTGGATTTTTGAAAAATGACAATTATAGGGACTAAAACGTAATTTTTAAGATTTTGAGTATTGTCTGATTTGGAGGGCCCATGAGGAGCCATGTGATATTGATGAGATGTGATTGTGGAAATTGAGAATTTAGAAGTGTTATTTGAGCCTTTTTGCAGGTTAGTTAGGTCCCAGGTATAGGGGAAACTCTGCCGAATTTTCGGCATGAATTAGGCTGTCTATTGCCTCTTTAGAGTTTTATCTTAACTTAGTACTAATAAATTTATAATTTAATTATTAGGTGATCGAGGTCAGCTATTTTTCTGCATCCAGCAGCCACAATAGTCATCGGTGTACTGTGAGTAAAATATTAATTTTAATTGTAATTTCGATATTATTATATGTTCAAGCATGCCCATGCATCACTTATATGTATATATATCTATGTAGTTAAACTTTAGGCACGATTTATGTTGCATTCATAACTGTTAAAGTGCCATGGATGTTGTTGTGGTAATTTAGAGCAGTGTGCGTGCGTTAGCGTGCGTGTGATGTGGTGTGGACTATGGATAGGAGGGGTAGACACGGCTTGAGATCTTCGCTGGAACCCGGTCCTTCGGGGTAGACACGGCTTGAGTTCTTCGCTGGGACCCTGATTTGATTATTAAGTGGAAGTCCGAGCTGAGTTCTTCGCTGGCACATGTTGGATTTAAGAGAGCTGTATAGGGGATCAGCTCCCATATATATTATGATTGATATTACTGGGTGTGTGAGTGCTCCAAATTACCTTTTTGCTGTTATGATGTGAATTTATTGCTGATGTTGCATTTCACTATGCAGGGTGCATTAGTTTTAGATAGTTATAGAGATTATGGTTAAAATTGATATTTTACTCTCTGAGTCGAACGCTCACTCCTGTTCACCATATTTTTCCAGGCTACAAGAGGAGATATTTTTCAGAATAACCTGTCCCTTTCCTCTCAGGTTTTGAAAAGATTACTTGATTGTATTATTATTCTCTAAATTTGTAATTTATGACTCCGTATGTACTAGTAGTAACATTAATTCTGTCAGAAACTGCATGAATTTAAGTTTTTGTATTAATAAAATGAAAATTTTTATGAGTTTTAAATAATTTGTAAATGATGTAACAGGGTTGAGCTGGGCTCCTCTGATTTTAGTTTCTGATAATTACTGGGCTAAGTTGGCCAGAAATAAAATTATAACAGTTTAATTTAAATTATTTCATATGCATATTGGGCCTAAATTATGTGCCTACTCATGGGTTGAGGAATAGTTAGGCTTATTACGGGCCTCGGGGGCTTTAGGCTGGCCCAGGTCCTAGTGCCTGTCCGGCCCATAGGTTGGGTCGTGACAAAGCAAATGTATTAGTAACTCATTCTCTCGGCCATTGCAAAGTGTTCCCCGAGTCACTTGCTTGTTAATTTTAACTATCAACGAATTTATAAAACCTAGCTCCCAACTAAAATAGTGAAAACAAAAGCCACTATAATGACTTTCTAAGTACCATATATTATTATTTTGTTAACAGTTTAATCAATTTGAGATATCAATCAAACGTAGAGATTTAATCGATAATTATATAAATTTTATTGTTTAATTATAAAAATAAGTAAACTTTATAGTTTTTTTTTTTTGATAATTAACCCTTAAAAGAATTCAAAACAACATATTTAATTATCTATTATAGGCATACTAATCATTGTAGGCAGGGTCCTAATTGACCCTAATTAAAATTTAAAGGAGTTGATTGATTGCAATTAAAAACCAATTACTTATTTAACTATCAAATTAAAAAGTTAATTTGTGCTTTTTAAATTTTATTATTCATTAAAATTAAATTTATTAACTTTTAACACTGATAGTTAATTAATGTTATTAATTTAGACTTATTTGACTGAAATTAATAATTAAGTGGACTATTTAATTGTAAAGTTTTTTAGGAATCAAGAAAACTATTCAGTATTGTTTAAAAGGTCAAAATCAACCTTTAGACATATATCAGAGTTGTTGAGAAAAATAGGAGAGAAAAAAGAACTGATTGGAATTAGCAATAAGCCCAGGAATTTGGCTACTTTGGTTATTAAGTGATTTCTTGGTTAAATAATCAAATCAAAAATCGAAATTTCGGTAAAAATATAACTGAATCGGTTAAATTAAAAAAAAAAATAAAATTAAAATACTTCAATTCAATTTTTCAATTATAATCGATTTTCATTTTGATTAAGAATGTATATTATTTGATTATAACAAAAAAATAAAATTGAATCAATCAAATTTATTATTTTAATAAAAAATAATTCCGTTATCAATTCATAATTTTTAAGAAATTTTCGTTTCAATTATCTATTCAATTACTTTAAAATAGCAATCCAACTAACTAAAATAGCTCATCTTTTAATTAATAAATATTAATTATAATTACCAATGACGAAGTCAAGAATTTTTTTTTATGGGACATCATATCATTTAATTTATATCTATACTTATAATTTTTTTTTATTTAACAAAATACATGTGATATATTCAATGTCAAAATAAATAATATAAATATATTAATATTAATTTATGTGTAGTTATATAAAAGGCTAAATAATAAAAAAAATTAAAACTTTTATATCAATTATTAATTTTAACTAAATCTTTACTTTTATCAATTTAATTATAAATATTTTTTTATTATTTTGAATTTTAGTAATAAATTTAATTAAAAACAATTATACTCATCAATTGAGAAGTTATTCAAATATTTTCATTTTTATATCGTCAATTTTAGCAAATTTAATTAATTTTATTAATTTATTTAATTATTTTAATATTTTCATTAATTTTAATAAATTTTCTATTAATAAAAAATATAATATGTGAATAATATATTTAATATTATTAACTTAATTTTAATTTTTCTTCATTAATTTTATTTTATCATAATCATCGATTTCTATTTCTTAAAATTTAAATTATTGAAAAAAATTATCAAACTAATATTTTTTACATAAATTAAAATTTTTAATGACTTTCTTCTCATAATTTCATTGTTATTATTATAATCTTTTACTAGCTATAATTTCATCATACACAAATTTAAAAAAAATTATACTTCATAAATTAAAATTATGTCATTTATTTTATTTAATCTATTATTTTTTTTAAATTATACTGATTTTTTAAAAAAGAAAATTTAAAACATATTCAACTTTGATTAAATCAAAATCAATCAAATTGAAATAAAAAAACTAAAACTGGAACAAGAGAAATGATGTGATTTTAGTTTTAGTTTCCTTAAACCTTGAATTGAAACACTCCATTTCAAACCGTTGACCAAATCTATAAACTCCAACTTATATTAAATGATTCAATTTAATATCCATAAATTAATTGACATAAAAAATTATTTAATCTTAATTATTATAAATTAAAAATGTACGTATTATATTTTAAATTTAATGGTAAATAGAATCTAAATAATATTTTCCTTGATATCTGGTGTTGAATAGATGCACGTGTCCAATAGCTATGCTTCTTTTGTTCCCGTCAAGCACGTGTCAAGCCTTTTTTTTTTTTTTTTCATCCTTTGACCTTTCTCATTGACGAGCTGCAGACGAGAAGCTTAACCCACTCGAACTCGATGGACGCTGAATTTTGATGAGTTGATCACCAAACGAAGCCCCTTTTTCATATGCAATCTCAGTTTTCAATCCTGTTTTGCGTAAGCATAATTCATGGTTTTTCTACTCAATATATTTGAGGGTAAGATCTGTCTTGGCTGAAAATCAACCCTTCTTCACAGCCTGCGATATCCAAATGTAATTCGATAACAAACCAGCAGCCCCTTGTTAAATAAATAGTTGAAATTTCATTGCTCAACGTACAATCACTTCACTTTTTTTATTATATTTTAAAATTTTCAAGTGTTTTATCATAAAAGATAAATTAATATTTAATCTTTTTTATTTTAATTTAACAAAATTATTTAATTTTTTTATTTTAAATAATATATTATTTAATATCTTTAATGAATTATTTAATCCGATCATTATTTTAAAATAATTTCTTTATTAATCAAGTTTGTCAGGTTATTTTCTATTCGTAATTTTCGTACAAATGGATAAGTCATAAAATTAAATAAAAATTATTGGAACAATCATGCGAAACTGTCTATTAATTGTTTGATTTAATTAAAAAATACATTCTGGTTGTCCTTGGAGCTAATTGGAGGGCTTCAAAGAAGGTAGCAGTGGAATTATCATGAACTAAATTAGTCTTTAAAGACTAATTAATTAATTACATACTGTATCTGATTGAAGTATATATATTAATTAATTGATACACAAATATAATATCATACAAAAGTTTTGAGTTCAATCTTCACATCGTAATGTCCTACAAGAAAAAAGGACTAATTATAATATCATATGATCTTAAGAAAATGATAAATAGCGGGACTTTGGCCAGAAACCCAATAATGAACTGAAAGCAACCTGATGCTTAAGAAGAACTTGGGTGATTGTGGATACCCTCATACGTTGTTATTACATATCTTATATCCTCTCTATCTCTTTCTATTCTCTTCTTCACAGGGCAGCCTTCAACTGAGCATCGATAGTAATTTCTGCTAATCACATACAATATAGTCATCACAAAGATGGAGCTATGTGTGTTTTTAACGATTGATTCTTATTAAGATTTGAATTTGAGACTTCATGGCCCTGATGATGAATCGGGTACCACTATGAAAATAAAATCATTATATACCTTGGGTTTGGACTATTCTTGACCATCTTCTTGCCATACTTCCTCCACTTGAACCCATCATCTAGTATCTCAACATCTGATTTTGTCTTGAATGCTACCCTTTCTTTAACTTCCTTTTTCTCCCTGCCCTCACCTAGTAAAAACAATACAAGACAGAGAGACAAGTAACCAAGGTTATACATGCAACAGTAAATTAATGAAAAAGTTTTCAGGATTATGCAATTATCAAGTCATTAACATCTATTAATATGGCTAGAGTTCTGTCATGCATCCTGCTTAGTGACAACGTTTTGCTCACCGATACTAGGCCCTCCATGAGGGCTGGTAGCTCCACCTGACTCACCGATTACATGTGCTCGATAAACAGGATTCTGGGTAGAACCAGAAGCCAGAAATGATTGATCATCTTCCTCCCACTCATCAAACTTCAAGAATTCTGAGAGCTCAAAGTTCGTCGGATCGCCATAGTCGCTGTCAGGAGTACCAGCAAAATTAGAGCCAGACTGAGACATAATCCCAATCTTACGACTGTAATTTTCCTTCCAATGTAATTACTATCTATATATACAAATAGTTAGGCGGCTTCTCTACGACCTTTCCTGCGACATTGAAGGAAACTTCAACGTTAATGCCAAGCGACCTGGAATAGGGAATAGAGACTAAAGGCCCAGCATTATTTACCTTTCATAAACTTGTGAAGGATGGGACACATCATGGAAGACTTGACTTAAGGGTAGACTTTTGCCCTTTATTCATTGATTTTGAGTATTTATGTTTTACAGCTAGAGCGGTGATTTGGACAATTTACATAAAATGATAAATTAAAAGTGAATTTAAATAAAATAGTAATTATTTATGTTAGAACGATGATTTTATACAGAATATCTTACACAAAATGATAATTACTAAATAATTATCACACAATTTTTTTGTCAAAATACAATAATTGAAATTGTATGTTTATTTTCTATTAATTTGATATAATTTTTTATTTTTTTAGGGTAAATTTAACTTTAGTTGTCGTGGTTAGACCAACGGGCAAAAGATAGTTGAGTTGCGGCTTCGTGCTAATGAGTGGTTCCAATATTAGTTTACTGCTACAATTAGGGTTGCCTGTGTCTTTCTCTGCTTGTTTGGTTTATAATTTGTGAGCAGATGGATTTCCCAAAAGAGAACATATATATATATATATAGACAGAGAGACCATGACTGTATATATTATTGGTTCAAATAAAAAATTAGTTTTGACATTGACATAATATTTTCAATCATAATCATGAAGGAAGTCAGTGCACGTTGTTGAGAAGTCGAGAATTAAATTCTATAAAATCTTATTTCTTAGAATTTTTAAGGTTTAAAAAAATAACATTAGAAAAATATTTTTATTTAAATTAATTTATTTCATAGAAAATATTTTTTTAAAGATATATATTTTTTATTTTTTAGTTTTTATGATATTAATAAAATAAATAAAAAATTAATTTTAAGAAAAATATTTTCTAAACAATTATATTATAAACTTTAATAATTTTATTAAAATATAAAAAATACTTATATATGTATAATATAAATATATATTATTAATTTAATATTATAAAAAAATAATAAAAAATATTTTTTTAAAAAATAATCTCCATAAAAATATTTTTCTTTTATATTTTTCTTATATAAGATTTTTTTTAAATAAATGAAACTTTAAATTTAATTTATTTGAATTCGAGATATAAATATATAATAAAATTTATGTATAAAATAAGTAAAATGTAGATATTTATATTTTAAATTTATATGAATTACGCTTAAATAAATTTATTTTAATAATTAAATTAAGTAAAATAGATTTATCAATAAAATTTCCTAGGGTTTGCTTATTTAAAGCTCTTTATTTTTTTTAATTATTTGAAATTCAAATTATATTGGTTTTTTTTTATTGGTCTGAATATATGTCTGAAAATTAAGATTCAAATATGCAATTTTTTCCCCTTGTGTATACTTAAAAAAAATAATGAGGCCCATAAATTGAATAAAGGTTTAACCCTAAAAATCTGTTAAAAAAAAAAAAAAAACTCTCCTCTTAGTCTCTCCTCCTCTCCTCTCTTCTCTTTTTTTTTTTTTCTTTTAATTTCTCTTTCAAAAATCTCTTTTTTAGGTAGACACAAGTGAGTTTCTCACTAGTGGCTACCCTAAATCAATTGTTTTTAAAATTTTTTTAATAAATTCATAAATTTATATTGCAACAAATTTAAATTTCCCTTCTTATATTTATATCTGTTAAGAATATATATGAGTTCTTTCCTCGATATTGCAACGGTAGTATTATAAAATTTTTCTTTTATTTTTCAAAATGAAGAAAAAAATAATTATTACTCAAAAATTTATTTTGTTCTACTCAAATTATTTCTGAATAAAAAAATTTAATTGTTTATATTATATTTTTACTCTTATGAAATAATTAAGCAATACTTATTCCTATATTATTTTTATATATAATTATTAAATTAGACTCATAAAAAAGTTATAAAATTGAATAATGGCTAAAAATTATAAAATTCAATTTGAGTTTCCAAATCCACGTAGAACTTTTATTTTTTCTTTAAAAAAAAAAAAATTCAACTTTTCTAAGAAGTCGACCTCTCCAAAAATAACACTCTTGCATGCACACGTGAATGTCTAATAGTAGCCTGTTGATAGTACGAAACAAGTAATTCGCAGAACCATTCAACTTAAAGCTTACCAGTGTCAAAGAATTATTTAATTTTAAATTTTAAATTTATTGGTAATGATTCAATTTATAATCAATAACTGATTAAAAAAATCCTTATTTCTTCCATTTGCTCCACTGCTTGCCACTTTGTCTCTAATAATGGTAGCCTTTTCTTGCAACCTACTAACTAGGCAGGGTGGTTGTCATGCCATGTAAAAAAATTATTCAAATTAAGTATTAGATATTTATAAATTAATTTAAATTTATAAATATTTAAAATTTTAAATAGTTATATATTTAATTAGAGTATGTATTTAATAAAACATAATTTTTAAAAATATTTATTATTAAAATTATTTAAAAAATAAATAAAATTTATAATAAATTTTAAAATTAAATAAGAATAATATAATAAAATATTTAATTAAATTAACTTATAAATATATTATTTATAACATAAAAGCATCAATATTGAAAATTGATATCTTTACTTATTTTTTTAATTTATAAATTAAAAAAAATTTATAAAATGATTTTTCTGTTTTATAATCTACAGCAAATATTTTATCTATACAATATTATTTTAATAAAAAAAATTAAAAAATTAAAAATTTAAACTTAAATCTATCAAATAATTAAAACGCCTTAGCCTTTGGATCATATCATATTATTACTGTATTTTAAAATTCAAGCTAATCCAGCCATGAGCAGCTAACTTTGTGTAGTCATATCCTTAATTACGGAAAAGTAACGAAATTAGATTAGTCAAAGGCTTTTCTCATTGATCCAATCCCATAGAGCCAAGTACACAAACGTCCATTAAATGATGACAGAGAGGAGATGGCATTACCAATCCAAATTAACAATGGAATCTTTGACAGTGAAGTCTTAGGACCAGACCTTCTCTAGTAGGAGGAGGTTAGATGGGACAACCTTGACTTAGTTCCCTCGAAATTCATCAGTAACTTCGAGAGGTTCTGTTTTCTTGTATGTCCATTAGCTCCGCTCGAGTGTGGGCCCTGGCTGTAGATTTCTTATTATTATCTTCTAGAAATACTGTTAATAAAGTAATTAAGAAAGCTGAAAAATTTAAG
Organism: Hevea brasiliensis; assembly: GCF_030052815.1. Classification (NCBI taxonomy): domain Eukaryota; kingdom Viridiplantae; phylum Streptophyta; class Magnoliopsida; order Malpighiales; family Euphorbiaceae; genus Hevea; species Hevea brasiliensis. The sequence continues at coordinate 9,621,314 of NC_079503.1, read as the reverse complement.
ACAAATAAATTAATAAATATATTTTTTTAAATTAAAATAAAAAAATAAATTATTTTTAAAAAAAGAGAAGTTATTTTTTCGTTTTTAAGTTTTGATAATATATTTATATATACATAATATAAATATATTATAATTAAATAATAAAAAATATTTTTATAAAAAATATTAATATTTTTTTAAAATATTATATATATATATATATATATATATATATATATATATAAATTATTTTTCACAAAAGATATCCTCTTCTGTGAACTAAATCAGAATTCTGGCGGGTGACAGTTTGAGGGGAGGAGGGTAACTATGAGAGTCTTGGTTTCATAAGATCCTAATTTAGGCATACATCAACATCAGTTGGTTCCCTTTCAAATATGCCTTAGTTAAGGAACTCGTATGCAAAGTCAAACTTTATTTCTTTTTCTAGGTACAAACTCTATATGTTTAAAACAATTGGTTTTAGCCTAACCATGTTATAATTATCTCGAGAGTTATGAAATTTCAAATTCGATTTTACTCAATTATAATAAAAAAAACTTATTTTTATGAAATCTTAATATAAATGTGGCCGTTTATTTTAATTTTTATTTTTATTTACTTATTAAATATAAGTTTTCATTTCCTTTTTACTCATAATTACACTCAAAATTATTACGTACTTATATATAATTATTGAAATATCTTAATTATCCATATCAATCCAACCACTACCATAATTAGCTAGTTTGGCCATAATTCGTGCAAATTAGGAAGCATTGTCATGCTATGTTGGTTTTGAATACAGCCGATGATGAGACGAAGTCATAGAGCCTAAAAAATAGTGGTGCTTTTCACTAGATTTTTTCACTCTCTTTTTGAGAATTAAAATAAATCCAAGAAAAAATTATGAAGGTCTAGAATAATATTTAACCATAAAAAATCATTTAAAGGATGTCGAATGGTTTTTAAATAATTAAAAAAAATTAAAATCAAATACGGTAAAAATTCAAAAGTGAAAAATTAAATTTCAGAAAAATTGCATTCACTATTCACCCATAATTACTCCAAAAAAAAAAAAAAAAATTACCTTCATAATCGTTACATATTTATACGATACGGGTACCTTAGGGGTTATACGACAACCTCAAGGTATCATGGCAAGGGATAAAAAGAATTTTGGCTGCTCTCGGGTGTTCTAAATGAGGGTGAACTAGATCCGACTGGTACTCCTGCAAGATAATAAGGGTTAGAGAGCCAAAGTGAATTCGCACTTTAGCACTTTAATGCTTAAATTAATATATACCAAAGAAAAAAAAAGGAAAAATTTTAGAGTTAAAGGGTTGTCCATCTACACTATATGAAGCAATTAGTACTTATTTATACCATAAGAGACTAATAATAAGTATACACATGTGAGTATATGTCAAATGGGTTGTCTTAGTCATATAGATTTAGATGTAAAATTAGACCATGTCATACTTAATGCAATGATGACTCTGATATATCTTAAATGACAATTATGAGTGATATAGAGGTAAACTTAAGGGTAATCAATATAAAGCAGGTCAGAAATAAGTTTAGATTATCTCAAAATAGTGTGACGTTTCTTAATTAAATTTTACTAAGTCGTATAACCAAGAATCAATGGATACAACCAACTACATATGAGAAACCTGATATTACAAAGACTATTTCGATTTAATTATAATTAATTCAACGGTCTCACATCCTAAATGAATCTATTTGGTGAGAGTGTCTCCCCCAAATTAAGTGAAATTCATTCCTATGCTGCTTTGAAGAGTATTGTTAATTTGATAACTGATGAATTTATAAGGGGAGCTATTGTTATTTTTATACATTGAGATAATATAGCGTGTACAACTTTTTTTCTTTCTAATGATGGATGGTATTGGCTAAAGTGATCGGATGAATATAATGTTGTGTAAGATATCTAAGTGGTATAATAATATGACCTCTTTTTATATTGAGACATGTGACGCTCATCTAAGAGTTTGGCTAAATTATATTATATCACAAATAATATGTAAATCTAATATATGAATATGACATTTCATTCACACACTGTAAATCTAAATAATGAAATAAACATACACTGTTTTCCATCCATGGCATGAATAATTATATAACAAAAGATATATATACGTCATCATTATTTAAAAAAAAATGAAATTTATCGATAAATCTAAAATTTAAATACGAGGCATTTTAAAAAAAAAAAATAATAAGTAGATTATTCTACAGAATTAATATAGAAAATACATAAAAAAATATGTTGGAATGCAAATGTTAGAATAAAATAAATAAACAAACAAAGAAATTTAAGGCTTTTTTTTGGAAAAAAAAGCTAGAGAAGGAATATAATGTATGAGAAACGATGTCGTTTCGTTGCAGTACAACGATTTCGTTAAAATTTAGACCTGCGCATGGCCTTAGCAAGTTGCGTGATAAAAAAACGACATCGTTTGAATGAACCTTAATAAAAGGACCAAATTTCAGCTCTCCCGGACTTCACTGGGTTGCCACTGGTACCTTAGAGCCAAATGGTGCGAAAGAAGGCGCTTTCGTCTAAACCAAAGCCATCGGCTGCAGCCGAGAAATCGGAAAACCGGCGGCCGAGCAACGCTGAGAGGTCGGCTTACTTCGCAAGGAGGGAGGCGGCCAAGGTCTTGAGGAGCGTTCTCCAAGGCGACGCCCAGCGCCACGCTGTTGGCTCCATCAAATCCCTCGTCTATGGCCCTTCCGTTAAGAACAAAAAGGCGACTTTCGCTCTCGTCTGCCAAACCCTTAAGCGTACGTTAGCTTCAATTCTTCGCAACATGAACTTGTTAGTTGTTAGTATGAGGTTGAAATTTTGTAAGATATTTATATTGGTTTCCAGAGCAGAGCATGTCTTGATTTTTGTTCTTCAAAACGAGAGAAGTACTTCTCAAATGATCAATCTTTTTTCTTTTTCAGATTTACCCATTATTAAGAATGTCTTGGAGTCTGCTGCCATACTAAATAGCAAGTGGAAGGTTGCAACTTACAAGCATTTGTTTTACATAGAAGATGTTTTCTTTGGATAGATTTTATTTTGAATTGTTAATTATCCGATGAAGCTAGAAATGCTGGATTGAATTATGTTTACTGTTTCTGTTGCAGAGGCAAGAGGAACTGATCTACATAATAGTGTATGACATTCTATTTGGGCAGGTATATTCTTTTCATATTCATGATATATTAAAAGTGATAATTCTGTGTTTTTTCCCATTTTCTACTTTCTTTTCGTGAAAGTTTGTGACGAGGAGAAGACGTAATAAAATAACTGATTCAGAGAGATTCAGGAGTTTTGTCTGTTATTCGCTGGTTCTTGTACTTGTATAATGGCTGTTTGATTTGCTGTGGGATTTTTAGGAAATCTCATTGGTTGGTGGTGATGCGGAGAAGTTTCTGATTGGCAGGAAAAATGCTCTCCAGTCAGCTCTGGCAAAGCTTTTAGTAGGAAAGAAAGTGAGGAGCATTGAAGATCTAATTGATTTTTATCAACCTCCTGGTGAGTATTCAAATTGCTTTGCTGGTTTCTCGCTTTTTGTTCCTCCTAAGCCTAATTATCCTTTGAGAATTCAGATAGAGGAGAGCTATTGGAGTGGAAGCATCACAGATGGTTTTGACTGTGTTCCATTTTCTTTAACCATATTTTAAGTTTGAGACTATTTTATATCAGGGACTTTGTTGGCCTCCTTTGAGATGTGCAAAAAATTGTTGCTTTGGTTTATTATTATATTGCCTACATTTGTTGCCGATTTTCTGGTGCAGATGTTTCAAAACCTTGTTGTGTTCGTGTAAATACTCTGAAAGCAGATGTTGATTGTGCTTTACTTGAATTAGGGAAACAGTTCACGGTAATTTCTGCAACCTTTGTGTATTTTAGTGAATGGTTTTTGAATAAGATCTTAGTTTTAAATAAAACATAAGACAGCACCACAAACTGGAGTACATTGTTTTTCTTCTCTGTCACATAGGTTCGGAAGGATGACATTGTACCTGACCTGTTGATACTCCCTCCACATACTGATTTACACAATCATCCTCTGGTCTTGAATGGAAGTGTCTTTTTGCAAGTAAGAATTTGTTTGATGTTGCTTTTGATGTTTTGTTTACATTCTAAAACAGTGTTAATTCCAGTTCTTATCCTGTGGAAACATTTAGTATAATGTAGGTCAGTTAAGAAGGTTGAATAAATTGATCAAATTGATGTAGTAGGACTCTGGTTAAGTGGTGCCTGTGCCTCTTAGGTGGATTTCTGAAGGTCAAAAGATTTTGAAATATGTGAAGACTTGAGGCTTGTATTGATTAAAATTGACCAGTAGAAGAGGGAAACTCTGAATTTGTGACTTTCACAAATGTTATATTGGTATTGTGAACAAACTTTTCCATGAACAATTCCTTGGGGATTGGTGTTTTCTTTGAAGGAGCAGAATTATCAGCATATTTGTGACTTTCACAAATGTTATATCGGTATTGTGAACAAAACTTTTCCATGAACAATTCCTTGGGGATTGGTGTTTTCTTTGAAGGAGCAGAATTATCAGCATATTATTCTAGACGCCTAAAATTGACAACCTTAGACTAAAATACTAGACTCATTTGATTCTTATGTTATATTTTATTCTTATGTTATATTTTCTCGAGACCCTTATTTTCTGCATCAATGCATTATGATATCATGGTTGATAAAGTTATTAACTCCTTGGCTTGGTAAAGTCATATTTTTAGGTCTCTAAACTCAACTCAACTCAACTAAGCTTTTATCTCAAAAATTTGGGGTCGGCTACATGGATTCTCTTTTTTTACTCTAAACGATTTTGGGTTAAATTCTCGGAAATGTGTAATACTTTTAGGTCTCTATGTTTGGTTTATATTTGGATTGTCTACTTTTGTAGGGAAAGGCAAGTTCAATGGTGGCAGCAGTCCTTGCACCCAAGCCTGGCTGGGAGGTGTGTTTTGGTGATTGACAATGAATATTACTTCTCACAGACTCTCTGCCAATTGAATTAAAAATACCTTCTTGTCCTATAAACAGATTATGAATTCAGTAGAAATATGAAATAGAGTAACGCGGGCTTTTTTTTTTTTTTTTTTTTTTTGTGACATGCAAGTGAAAAAACTTGAAAAGCAAGCTACAAAAATCACTGTATATGTGACTTGCAAAGTTAATGTTTTGTGTTATTTTGACAGTGGGATGCTGATCCATAGTTCATTTGTTCTTGACTTACTTCTTTAAATTCAAAGCTAACATTCTTAAATCAATTTTCTATGAAGGTTCTTGATGCATGTTCAGCTCCAGGAAACAAAACTGTCCATCTTGCTGCTCTTATGAGAGGAAAAGGAAAAATTATAGCATGTGAGTTGAATAAGGACAGGATTAAGCGTTTAGAAGACACTGTCAGACTCTCTGGTGCCACTAGTATCCTGTTTATAGTTTTCAAGCATCTTCAATGTCATTCATATTATTATCTCAAATGTTTGATAGGTAGTCTTTTAGCTTGTTAATAGTTCTTGCAATATAAAAATTGCCTTAACCTGACTTCTAGACATCGAAGTTCTGCATGGTGATTTCTTGAACTTAAATCCAAAAGATCCTTCTTTCTCCAAGGTGAATAATCTGTAACAATGTTTAAATTCTTCGGCATCTGTTGAATGTGGCAATTTAACCTATCACTTAGCCTTTCAACATTCAGCATGTCTATTTTGTCATCTCAATAAACAATTCCTTTTCACTTTCCTCTTGCTCACAATCATGAGAATTGCAAGTAATTTAAGCTTGAGGACTAATTGATTTTGTAGAAGTAAATAATTTCTATGGTTTGGTTTTTAGAAAGTTGCTTGGCAAGCCCAAAACTGGTGAGGGATATGATGCTGAGTAGAATACACTGATGACTAAGCACTGTTTATTAAGCTGCAAAACCCTGAAGAACCGGTTATTCACTAAGTTGTATAAAGATTTATTTTGCATTTCTGGTCTTCACTAAGTTGTATAAAGATTTTTTTTGCATTTCTGGTTTTTGCAGTCATATTGGGTTAATTTTTATTTATGCTAATTACTCATATCCAATAAATTGTTATATTTAGCTTAATATGAAAATTTGAGCAAAAAACTCTATTAACTAGGGGTGTGTGGTTTTGGTTTCGGTTAAGGTTTGCCTAGGAACTAGAACTAACTGAAATTTCGGTGCAGTTTTAGTTCGGTTTTTCATTGTTTTGGTTCTAGTTTGATACGGTTTCGGTTTCTAAAACAATTTTATATAATTGTTTTCATAAAAAAGTCATACTTGGATTAACATTTAAGTTTTGAAGTGGGTTATTAATATATAATATATCATATAATATATACTTTAACTAGTTTTAAATTATATAATCTTTAAATATGAGGTACATGTATAATTTAGGATTAAACATATTATATAATAGAATAATACAAGTTTATCGTATAATATACTTTTTAGCTATTTATTAATTATGTAATTTTTAAGATACAAATATAATTATAAATTAAGTGTGTGTGTGTGTGTATTATGGTAAATTTATAGTTTAGAATTATGAGGTAATTTAATATATCTAAAACAAAATTATTAAGAAAAGGTAGAGAAATAAAATATAATATTGGGTTGTATTTAATTCATATATATTAAATTACCTCATAATTCTAAACTATAAATTTACCATAATATATATATATATATATATATATATATATATATATATATATATATCAAAAGTATATAATATATCTAAAAAAATTTGAAAAACATGTATATAAATTTGGTTTTTGGTTTGATGGGATTCTTCAGTTTGGTTCAGGGCTGCCAAGAGTTCTGTGCATAGTCCTACTATTAACCATTTATAATCTATCTCCACGATTGGACTTCTTATTTGCTTTTTGCTAACAAGGAATTGCGTTCTTGCAGATCCGTGCAATTCTTTTAGATCCTTCTTGTTCTGGTTCGGGGACTACTGCTCAGCGATTAGACTATTTACTTCCATCCCATGCCACTGATGTTACCGACACAGAAAGACTGAAGAAACTTTCAGCCTTTCAAAAGAAAGCTCTGGCCCATGCATTATCTTGTATGTTATCTTTTTATGTTTAGTGCTTTAACCATGTATTTCTTTCTAGTTGTCTATCCATCAGACTTTACAAACTGCTTGCCACTAGAATATGCCATCACCTGAGGGCTAGGATGTTTAAGTGAGTGATGGTTATGCAAGTGTATCTGTTTTACATACTTTCAACGGGCATTAATTAAATAATCTGTTGCAGTCCCTGCAGTTGAAAGAGTTGTTTACAGCACATGTTCTGTCAACCAAATTGAAAATGAAGATGTCATCATGTCAGTTCTACCTCTTGCAACATCCCACGGCTTTCAGCTGGTCACTCCCTTTCCTCAGTGGCATCGTCGTGGTCTTCCAGTTTTCAGGGGTTGTAAGTGCTAAATTCTAAATTAATGATGATTTGGTACAGGGCAGCATGTGAAATTATTATATGAATGTATAATGAAGCAGAATTCGTAATGTGATTAAATGTATAACACAATGTGGACTTGCATTATATATATATATATATATATATATATATATGGAAGTAATCGTTAACAATTGCTTGTTTCTTATCTTGCAGCTGAGAATTTACTTCGAACAGATCCAATTGAGGACCAAGAGGGGTTCTTCATTGCTCTTTTTGTCAAGAAGAGCAACATCAATGATTCAGAAGAACAAAATGGAATTAGAAACAATCCTAGAACTATTTCAACTCAGAAACGTCATTTTAAAAGATACAGCCATGTGAACAGAAAAAATATTTTGATGCCTGCAGTCTACAGTGGAGCATTAAAAATATGGTACTTCAGACTAATTTTGCAGAGGAGAACCCGCAGAACAAAACTGGTCTAGTAACTTGGAAGAATTAAAGTAATTTATACTTGTTCCTTGACCCACCCTTTTTTTTTTTCCATAGATTGAAAAAGTTGGAAAGAGAGAGAAGGTTTTTTGTAGTCAAGATGAACAGTTTTCAATATTAAGCATTTCGTCAGGATTAATCTAAACTTGCAAACATTTACTCTAGACATAATTCATTCTTGTTAATTATCTATTATTATTACTTAATAAGCTGGATTTTCCTCTTTTTGTACCTCTTCTGGAAATTGCATGACAATCTCTGTAACTTGTATGCGGCAGGACATCATTTCACCTGCTGAGTGTTTACATTTCTGGGATTCAATTTTGATGAATGGCATTAGTTAGTGGGATTGTTCTTAATACATTTCTGGGATTCAATTTTGATGAATGCATTAGTTAGTGGGATTATTCTTAATTTCGTGCATAAGAAATAGGGAGAAAAGCACAGAAGATTTTAATTCTAAAAGCAACTTTTATAACATCTAAGATACACATCAACACCCCCAAAGAAAAAAAAAAAAAAACATAGCCAAACACACTGCTCATAGTCATAGACCATAGATGGTACACAATAATACTCCTCAAGCAATCTTAACCTCAATGGTCTTGGGCTTCTTGGGCTCCGGCGGTGGCAACTTCTCCACAGTGACAGTCAAAACCCCATCCTGGCAGACCGCAGAACAAAACTGGTCTAGTAACTTGGAAGAATTAAAGTAATTTATACTTGTTCCTTGACCCACCCTTTTTTTTTTTCCATAGATTGAAAAAGTTGGAAAGAGAGAGAAGGTTTTTTGTAGTCAAGATGAACAGTTTTCAATATTAAGCATTTCGTCAGGATTAATCTAAACTTGCAAACATTTACTCTAGACATAATTCATTCTTGTTAATTATCTATTATTATTAATTAATAAGCTGGATTTTCCTCTTTTTGTACCTCTTCTGTAAATTGCATGACAATCTCTGTAACTTGTATGCGGCAGGAGATCATTTCACCTGCTGAGTGTTTACATTTCTGGGATTCAATTTTGATGAATGGCATTAGTTAGTGGGATTGTTCTTAATACATTTCTGGGATTCAATTTTGATGAATGCATTAGTTAGTGGGATTGTTCTTAATTTCGTGCATAAGAAATAGGGAGAAAAGCACAGAAGATTTTAATTCTAAAAGCAACTTTTATAACATCTAAGATACACATCAACACCCCCAAAGAAAAAAAAAAAAAAACATAGCCAAACACACTGCTCATAGTCATAGACCATAGATGGTACACAATAATACTCCTCAAGCAATCTTAACCTCAATGGTCTTGGGCTTCTTGGGCTCCGGCGGTGGCAACTTCTCCACAGTGACAGTCAAAACCCCATCCTGGCAGACCGCCGAAATGGCATCAGCATTAGCATTTTCAGGCAGCACAAACTTCCTCATTAACTTGCCGACCCTTCTTTCCATCCTCACATACTTAGCACCTTCCTTCTCCTCTTCACGCTTCCTCTCTCCGCTGATCAGGAGCATATTGTCATCCTCCACCTGGACCTTGATGTCCCCAGATTTCAACCCTGGCATGTCGATGATAAACACATAGGAGTTGGCATACTCTTTGACGTCAGCCGGAGTTGAAGCCATGGCCTTCGCGTCCCTTACGTAAGTTCGAGTCGGCGCGTTGAATGACTTTTCGGCTTCATCGGTCGTGTCCATCAGATGCTGGATGGTGGAAAAGAGGGGAGATTCGAGACCGAACAACCTAATATCCATTTCTCTTTTCTTCAATCGAGGATCTTATCGCAAGCAGGGAACAGAAGCTTCCTTTTCTTCTTCAGCAGACGTATTTCGTTCTTGGCGAGGGGGGCGGAGAGCGTCGGAGTATTTATAGAGTAGCCATGGGGGAGTGGGTTTCAAAAGGAAGTTTCTGGAGAAAAGTGGAGAATGAGGGAAGCTTCCAGGAGGTTCCATTACGAGTCTGGAAGGTTATGGAAGAATTAAGGAGGATTCATTACCTGGCTGATAGAAATCGTAACCGACATTGATTTTATAATAATCTTTGAGGTCCAGATCCAAGTAAGCCGATCCATATGCATGGGTTATGAGAATTGCCTTAGAGAGGGCTGGGTTCACTCCTCTGTAGCCCATTAAGAAAGTTCCAAACTGAGCTCCCACATGGAGATAAAGAGCTGAGAAAAGCCCTGGTAATCCACGACTCCCAGGCGTTCGTGTTTGCAGACCCATTCCACTAGGTCAACTCTGGTCCAAAACACCTGAACACACCGACATATAAACTGGGTTTTTCTTGCATACACTCAATTTATTATAAATTTAAAAATATTAATAAAATTTACTTATATTTATATGTATTATATATTTATTTTATATTTTAAATTCATGATAAATCAATTAAAAGCTTAAAATAACAGAATAATGTGAAGTCTTAAATTCAAGGGAAAAAAAAGCTACATATAAAGAAAATTATTTGGTATGGAAATTAAACTTTGGCCCGATTCAACATAATTGAAAGTGAAGATCCCTCCTTTCTTATAATCCCTCTCGCAAACTTGACAATCTTGAGCAGAAGGCGGATGGAGTGGCCTACAAGAAGAATGCCCAGCAATGCATACACTACCATGCCTATAGCAACTAGCACGGTAATAAGTGTTGGAATAAAACTAAACGCAGAAGAATAAAGAATATTTTTATTTAATAAAAAGAAACTTTCTATGCAACTCCATTTATAATCTTAATTGATGTGATATTTATATAACACTTAGATCTAACAAATAAAATAAAAATTTCATCTAAATTTCAACCATTAGTTAAGATTGAATCACTATTTAAAATTTGAAATATAATAATTTTAAAAATAAATACTAAATCAAACATGTTTGAACTAGATTCTAATATTCTCTCCCTTAATTCAAACATAGACTCAAAATAATTTATTTATTTATTTATTTTTTAATTGGAGCACTTCTTTCCATCTGATAATTTGGGTGTTGGAGCACTTCTCTCTAACTGACAATTTTGGTGCACTTCTCATCATTTGTTGATGCACTTCCCATCAACCTTTGCTTCTAATTTTCTTGAAACACTTCTCTCGAAACTTCAAAAAAGAGATTCTTCCTCTTGTACTATATTTACTTCTTCACTTTTAAACCTGCAATCTTTTAACAAATACCCAAATTTTTTACAATTAAAACATTGTGATTTGCCTTTATGCCAACAATTCTTTTCTTCCTCTTGCACTATATTTGCTTTTTCACTTTTAACCTGCAATCTTTTAACAAATGCTCAAATTTTTTACAATTAAAACATTGTGATTTACCTTTATGCCAACAATTCTTTTCTTTATGGTTAAACTTTTTGTAAATACCACATTATGGAAATTTTTTCTTTGTGGATGACTTTGCTGCTAGAAATACTTTCTCAATTGTTTCTTCTTGTCTGATTGCTCTTCTTTGCTCCACAGTGTAACACCCCTAGATGCATAGTTCTGTATATTTTCCTATTCCGGTGACTAGTGTCGATCCAAACAGTCAAGAGGCTTAGAACCAGAATTAAGTCATCTAGAAAAGCCATAAACAAAAATTAATAGCAATTACATGAAAGTTAAATGTAAATTAAGAAAACAAGGCATAATGGGTTAAATGAGCCAAGGCCACAACGATGGGTGATCAAAACGGGAAGTGACTGCGAGGTTAGTCACTGTCCTATTTTCGAGTGGGACATTGTGGCACCCTAGGCCTAATAATTATTGCGAAGTTAAGGGTATTATGAAAACCATAGAAAAGAACCAAGAAAAAGTTCAAAAAATTGAACTAAGGTTCCGGAAGCAATTAAATTTTATTGAAAAAAAAAACGAATCAGACCAATAAGGGGCAATTTGGTCAATTTACCCTTAGAAGTGACTTTTGGCCTAAATGTCCAATAAAATATAGGAAATTAAAATATTGAAAATTTAATTCAAAGAGAAAAGGTGAGGGAAAGAAAAAGAAAAAGAAAAAAAGAAAAATTCAAAATGAAAAGTTTTATGACATCTTGCATGACACAAGCATGATGCCATAAATATTAATATTTAAAATTTGAAATTTTGGGGATAAATTCTACCAATTAAAAGATACATTAAGAAAGAAAAAAATTTGGTCCTCTTCCTTATCTTTAACCCGTCACCTCTCTCTCTCATCTCTCTCTCTTTCCTTAGTCCTCCATTAAAGCTCACTTTGGAGCTTCCCTAACCCTAAATTCCACCATAATTTTTTTAGTTTCTTTGATTAAATCTTATGCTTGAGTCTTGAAAAGACGGTTGGAGAAAGAAATTGAAGGAAAAATTGAAGGGATTTGAAGATTGAAAAGCTATACAAGAGGTTAGTAAACAAAATCCTTCTAATTTTCTTCCTATAATTATGAGTAGGCATTTAAGTTAATGAGAATTTGATGAAAATGAAACAAAAAAATGATGAGTTTAGGAACATAGTGAAATTTGGCCAACCTAGTGGTAAGTTGAATTTGATGAATTTTAAGGCAATTAAAGATGTAGACAAGTTTGATTTAATGTGTAGATAATGTTTATATACTTTGATTCATGAATTAAAGCTATTGGAAATTAGGGTTCTTGATATTAGGAAGATTGGGGGAAGATTAGGGGAAACTTTGGGGAAAATGGTAAATTGATGCAATTTGACCTAATTGAGGCTTGAAATGGTCAATTGGCATGAAATGGAGTGTGTTTGAATGGTTAGAAGTGAAATGGGATGGTGAATGTGTAAGGGTCAATGCTGGCAGCTTGACCCTTGCCCATTCAAATGAGTATAACTAAAAATTGGTTGCTCCAATTGATGTGAGGCCAATTGGAGATGAAAATTAAGACCCAAAGCTACAATTTTTATGTAGAAACCCAACCCTAAAACAGAACACAAGGTGGTGTTAAATTAGTCAAATCCGAGTAATCCACACTACCATTGTTCAAAAATGACCATATAAACAGTACTTGTTCAAATGGTCATAACTTGGTCTAGGAAGGTTCAAATGACCTAAATTTTATACCATTGGAAAGCTATGACAATGTACTACAATTTTCATGAAGAATACAATCCCAAATTCTGCCCATAACCAAGTCAAATTTTCAACCAAATTTAGTTACGTAAAACTACCATAACCAAATTGGTACCAAGAATTCTGGGTTTGAACCAATCTGGCTAACCACATTAGAAATAGTATAACTTGAGCTACAAAACTCCAAATGGAGTGATTCAAAAAGGGAATTAAAGCTAAGACATTAAGGAACAACTTTAATGAAGGAAAGTTGGCCAAATTTCTACTGTAAAAAAGACCAATGGAACAGTACAAACAAGTGACCAAAAACTGAATTTTTTGAAGTTTCCCTTAAGGAGATTAGAAATTCAATTGGCAATCAATGCCAACATAATTGTGATCCAAAATGTGGTATATGAGTGCAATTAAAGTTAATAAACCTATTTAATATAAAAAAGTCAATATTTTGACCAATTAGTCAAATAAATAGTAATTATCAACATATCACATACAAAGAGCTTAAAACTTAGGAGAAAATTATAAGAGAAATTTAGTATTCATATAATTAGTGTTGAATTAATTGTGGGAAATGGTTTAGATGAGTATTGAGACGTTTCTAATTTTATGTTTCAGTAGAAGAGGAGACCAGAAAGGATAAGGAAAAAGTGAGTCAAGGCCTAGAGGTAACTCATACGAGATTTGTGCAAAATAAATTTTGATTTATTGTTTTCTACTTGAAAACTTGTTTAGATGTGCATTGTGAACTATTTGTATTAATTATAGGTTTCGAGAAATGTTGTGTTACCTAATTGTGAATTGAAATTTGAAATGAAAATTTGCTTATTATTTGAATGAAATATTTGAATAACTTGATTTTGAATTGGTTTTTGATTTACACTTAGCATGACAATATCATTGTATTCCTTCTCCATTTATGGAATTGAGATAGACTATTTTCCTTCCTCTCTGGCTTGCCAGTTGAGGTTGAGATCGGATGAATACTCATATAGCTAGCTAGCCGCCTCCCTCATTGATTTTGATTAGTGGGGTTGAGATTGCTTTGTCGTGGTGTACAATACGGCATTGATCGAAAATTTTTTGTCATGACCTAAGTTGTGTATTGATTGGCAATATTGTGATTTATAAATTATTTTAATGAAATAGTATTGTAAAAGTTGACACTAATTTAATGAAATGTAATTATGAAAGGATTTAAAGATGTGTTTCTCAATGTATGCTTTTATGTTTAACTACTTTAAATTTTTATTATGCACTACTGAGTAAAAGTTACTCAACGATGACTTTTATTTGCTATCACAGATAGAGGAAAGGATAAAGCAGCAGAGTGATCTGCTTTGGTGGTAGGAGGAAATTTTGAGAATTTTCGTACGGGTATATTATTTATACCCTTGTAATCACTTTTGATGTAAATATTTTTGTTCATATGTAGCTTTTGTATTAGTTGAGCAGTTGTACAGTAAAATTTATAATAATATTATTTCTAATTTTCTTTCTTTTGAACTGAGACTTTTATTTGTAAATTAAATTAAATGAAATAAATTTGATGTTTATTCCAAATGTGTTGAATTAAGAATTGATGAGTATTGAAAACGTATTAAGTTGTATTGATTAAAATGAATTTGTGTTAAATTGAGGATTTTTGGAGTTGGGGTTGTGAAATGAATATTGAAAGTGCTTTCTTTTCAGGTTTTGAAAAACTGTTTTCTCTAATTACAACTAGCACTCTGTCGAAATTTTTATAAAATTTGCGGAAAATCATAATTATCAAAATATTTGTTTATGACATAAACTTCAACTAAAGGCTTTTAAATAATGCTTTAACATTACTTTATAATTTCAAAATGAATTGAATTTGTTTAAAATTCCTTGTAGTGTATTTAATGAGTTATCCATAGGTGAAGTTCGGTATTTCATTAGGTATACTATGAGATCATATTGCACCTTACAGAGAGGTAAGGTGTGACACACAGCCTGCAAAGAATTGATTAATTCTGTAACAATTATTTGTAAAAAATTTGCATGAACCTCAAGTGAGGAAATCTTTGGCTCAAACTTTTCAGGGAGGCTAACAAATATTTTTTCTACAATTCTTTTATCAAGAAATTCTTCACCAAGCAGTCTAATTTTGTTGGCGATGGACGTTAGCTTAATGCAATAGTCTTTGATATTTTCAGACTCTTTCATTTTTTGAATCTCAAATTCTCTTTTGAGATTCAAAATTTGTATGAACCTTGTTTGATTATTGCCTTCATACTCCTCCTTGAGCAAATCTCAAGCTTCTTTTGCATTTTCACAAGCCATAATCTTTACAAAAATAGTTTCAAAAACTGAAGATTCTATGCAAGTGTTTGCCTTGTATTTCTTAGCTCACTCCTCATTGTGAATTTTTATTTGAGAAAGAGTTAGATTTTCTAGTAGTGGAGTATGATCAGTATTATATTCTATTGAATCCCATAAATCAAAAGCTTGTAAATAGGATTTCATTTTGATAGCCCATATTTGATAATTTTCTCTTGAAAAATAGGAGTTGAAGACAAGGAGAAATTGGTTAAGGCTATTGGTAAATCAATGATTTAAAGGTTTGCCCACATGATAGCTGAGGCTCTGATACCACTGTTGGAACAAAAATAAATGCAGAAAAATAAAGAATATTTTTATTTAATAGAAAGAAACTCTCTATATAACTCTATTTACAATCTTAATTGATGTATTGTTTATATAGCACTTATATCTAACAAAACAAAATAAAAATTCTATCTAAATCTTAACCATTAGTTAAGATTAGATAATTACTTAAAATTTGAAATACAACAATTTTAAAAATGAAGACTAAATTAAATGAAGACTAAGTCAAACATGTCTGAATTTAATTCTAATAATAAGAGTATGATTAGGACTATAGACACCAGATATGGAGACTGAGAATGTTATTAACGTTGATGTAATAGCGATCCACATGATTACCATCAGAATCCACATGAAAAACTTCCGCCTAAAAGGTAAACCGCTTATTAGTAACAGGATCACACTGATGGATGATAGAAAACCTGTTGTATTGTAGATAACAAAGAGAGTATATCATCTTGGGCACTTATCAGCCATTATAAAGTGGCCTGCGCTATGTGGCACTGACTCTGGTGTTGACACTTGTAAGTCCTCTTGCCAAACTCCTCTAGGTGGGTTAATTGCAGCTTGGAAAGCCATGGTCACTATTAGCAGTTCTTTTCATTCTGCTCAGCCTTTGCTTTCTTGATCAATAAATTTATGCTCTGAAAAATACATGAACAAGTAATACATAGCCACTAATTTCAATTAGGAAGAGAATTTTAATCTTTTTTCTAACATATATAAAGTGGCCTGCGCTATGTGGCACTGACTCTGGTGTTGACACTTGTAAGTCCTCTTGCCAAACTCCTCTAGGTGGGTTAATTGCAGCTTGGAAAGCCATGGTCACTATTAGCAGTTCTTTTCATTCTGCTCAGCCTTTGCTTTCTTGATTAATAAATTTATGCTCTGAAAAATACATGAACAAGTAATACATAGCCACTAATTTCAATTAGGAAGAGAATTTTAATCTTTTTTCTAACATATATATATGTGTGTGTGTGTGTGTGTGTGTGTGTGTGTGTGTGTGTGTGTATGTATGTATGTATGTATATAATTCTCTAGTGGAAGGGATGATCAAGAAAGTCAACCTTATTACAAGGGCGAGGAGTGGTTGATCCATACCTCACTTTGTTTACCAGTTATTGCTAGTTGCAAGGCAGTGATGTCATTATCGGCTTTCAAATTCACAAAATCATCATCATTTATCCTTTCTAGCAAGAACTTCAAAGCATCCAGCTAGTGGTGTTTTACATAAAGATGCAAAATGGTCTCACCACATCTCCCCCGCAGTTGAACTGCCTTAGGTTTGGCCTGAACTAGCTCTTGCAAGACCTTAAATCTCCCTTTGATGACTACCACATATAGAGGACTTCTACCATTCCTGTCTTGAGTGAGACAAGTTTATGGATTTACCAACAACAAGGCTTTTAAACTTGAAGGTGCCCATTCGCTGTTGCCAAGTGAAGTGGAGTTTGTCCTTGGAAATCTACTTCTTCAACAAATTGGGGCTTTCGATTTAGGATCTCTTTGGCGAATTCCAAATGTCCAAGCATGGAAACAATGTGCAAAGGTGTCTCTGCGAAATAGCTAGCTATAAATCTATCAAGAACAAGTGCATCTTCATGTATCAAGCTAAGCAAAGATGTTACACACCCTTTCACAGCTGCTTCATAGAGCTTTTTCTCCATCAACCTATTGTGCATCTTCATGAGTGCTCATCTAAAGCAATAATCTCTATATATTCAAACCTTTACTACAATAACCAAGAGGAAGGATGCAGGTTTCAAGTTTCCTCTAAAATAAGGAGCTACATAATGCAAATGACAAGCATCAGACAAAAAGAAAAAAATATTCCCAGGATTTTCATAATATTCTAGTTCATATTCCTAAAACACATCGAGCAAATAGATTATCTCATCATATTCCTTCCAACATATTTCTCATGGCAACACTTGTCAGCAGGATCCAAATAGCTCCAACGACAAAAAGGTTGAATTGTAATTGTCCATTTAGAAATAGCTAGTACGGACAACATAATAGGTAAAGCTTGAAACTTTTTCAAGAAAAGAGTGAGAGGATAATTTTTAACAATTGTCTCTGAATTTGTATAGTTATAATATTAGTCATTCAACTTAAAATGTAATATAAGACCCTCTTAACTTTCAAATTTTATACATCTGACTTCCAATTACTGATTTTTCAGTTAGATATTGACGTAAATAGGTTCAGCGTGGAGCTTAATTAGCATTTTTCTCTACTCTTTTATACAAAATATAAAATTATTATCTCTACACGTGAAAAATTATTTTTTCTATAGAAATGAGAAAGATTCAATTTATACATGAATTCAATTTACACATGACTTCAGAGAGAAAAGAGAAATAATGACTAAGCCCATGCTGAAACTGTTCAAGTCAACATCTAACTGAAAAATCGGTGATAAGAGGTTAGAAAGATTTTACTATGTAAAATTTGAAAATTAGGGGGGTTTTATTTTATATTTTTAAGTTGAGAGACTGTAGTGTTACAACTTCAATTAAATGTAAAATTTTATAAGAAATAATTAATCAAAATAAGAAATTACTAAATAAAAAAATATTATTAATCTATTTATTATATATAAAAATAAAAAAAACAAATGTGTTTATAATGACAAATAAATAATTTATCGCCAATAATACATAATGAACAACCATAACCTATCAAGTAATTTAAATTCGTCGCTAATACTATTTAAAAACAAAAAGATGCATGCTAATAATTTAACACTTAGTGTCTTACAAAACTTATTGCTGCTAAACTTTTAGCGATAGAAAATTTGTCATTAAATCCTGTATTACGTCAACCCTATAACATACTATATTGTCACTAATAACTTTTAGCGACGAAATATTTATCACTAAATACATAATAATTTCATTTTCTAATATTACAATAATTAGTATAAACTAAAATTTTAATATTATTTTAATAATAATTCTATTTATACTAAAAAAACTTATTATAAATGTTAATATAGTAACTCTATAATTATAATCTTACAAATATTATTAATTCCCTAAAATATTTAATTTATTTTGATAAAATTAATAAAAAATTAAACATGAAATATTATTTTTTATTAATTTATTTTTTAATTATTTTACATATCTATTAAATTATAATTTTAAATTTTTATTTAATTTCTTAATATATATAACCGGAAAAGAGGGAAATAATTGGAGAAAAATATCATTCACATTATTATAAAATCATTATTAAAAAATTAAACATTTAATTAAAATAATTTTAAAAATAGTATTAAAAAATTAAATATTTTAAATAAAAATTTAGTGTTAACTAATTATTAAAATAAAAATTTTAAAATTTTAAATTCAATTTAAGTTGATGAACTACATTATTTGACATGTACTTATAGCCTTTTTTTAGTTATTTATATCGATAAAAATATAGTTTTAATAATCTTAAATTTATTTTTATAAATAAAAAATTTTATTTATTTTATTTTTATTAAAAAAATAATTTAATATTCTCAAATTATTGTTAAATATAATAAATTAAAAAAAATTATTGAAAACTTTAATGAAATTATTATAATTGAATTTTAATTTTGACTAATTTAAATAAATAGAATAAAACTAATACTAATTTTACAATTTTAATAAAATGAACTTATAAAATTTTAAATAAAAGTAGAAAAATATTTAAAATTTTTTTATTAATTAGTCTTATTTTCAAATTAATTTTACTCTTTACATCAATAAAATATTATAATTTATAATTATACTAAATATTTTTAAAAATACTATTTATAAAATTATTTACACTTTATTTAAATAATTAGTTATTTAAAATAAATTTTAATTTTATATTAAAATATAATAAAAAAAATATAATATCAAATTTAAATGAAAGGTTTGATTTGGATTCCATAAATATTTCATTCCAAACAAAAAAAAAAGAGAGAAAGTTCAAAATAATTTGATTTTTTTTTTCTTTGGACATTGGGGTGTTCGTAGTGATTGCGAGGGTCGAAGGCAAAGAAGTGAGTTATTTATCAGTCAAGCATTCTTCTTATGACTAGATGCAATCTCTTCGTCTTTGCAGAATGGGAAAAAAAAAAAATTTCACATTGATTGTAGTTTTCTCCTTATTCATTTCAAAATTTTATCTATTTATATAAATTTTATACTATTATTTTAACAACTAGCCTAATTGGATTACTTAATTGATAAAAAATAATTAAAATATTTACATACATTATTAATATTAGCTAATCATTTTATTTTTATATCAATTTTAACAGTTATTTTTAAATTGATAAAAATATTATTTTAATATTATAATTATGTGATTATGCAACTTAAAAAAGGATTAATTAAAAATATATATTATTTCAATAAAAAATTATAATTATAATGATAATATGATAAAATTATATTGCTTTGAGAAACATAAATTTAAAAAATTTTCCTGTAGGATTAAATTTAAATAATTTATTTCTTATATTTAAAAGAGTTAATTAAAAATTTTTAATAATTAAAAATTTTTAATACATACTCTAACTTTTAAAATTTATTATACACTATAAATCGCTCGACCATGCAAAAATGTTTCAATTCAGTTATTTAGATAATTTTAACAAATTTTAATAAAATATATCATACATGGAACTATATCATTGAATGCAAAATTAATAAAATTGAAAAGTTACTTTTTTGAACATGATGAACATGATGATTATTCAAGGGCTCATTATCTCAATTATATATATATATATATATATATATATATATATATATAGCACTTTGAATATACATGAGCTTAAATTAAAAGGTTTAATTTTATTAGGAAAAATAATTAATTTGACTTTATTTAAACATCAGTTAAAAGTACAAAGGTTTATTGGAGCTTTCTTCTTATCTTTCTCTAAGGGGGTTGCAATGTATGAATTGCTAAAATATTTGCAATTGGATTTTCCTTGTGAAAAGTGGCTTGTTTTTATAGTTTTAATTTACACTCTTTTTATTTTATTTTATTGTATTACTATTATACTTAATTTGATAAAAATATCTATTAATTTTTATGGTTTATTGATTGATTAGTATGAATTATTTAAAAAAAAAATTATGTGCATATAATGAAAATCAAATAACAAGTATAGACAACAAGTATATACAACGTGTAACGCATGTTAGATAATGCTAATTATATATAAATGTATAAAGGGAGGGAAGAACATTGACTTTAGCTAAATTGTCCTTTATTCTTAAAATTAATTACAATAATATTTTTATTATTTAAATTAATTTTAGAGTTTATATAAATTAAAAATTTTTAATCCTAATTATACTTAAATAAAATATAAAATTGTATAAAAAGTAATTAATTAAAATAAAAAATAAAAATATTATTATTATTGTAACACTTCGAATTTTTAAATAATTATTTTATAAGTAAATTATTATTTTATTTTAATATTGATAGATTCATGGATATAATTGTTTAGGTGATCTGAGTCAACCTTCTTCCTCTGCTCAACCGTCTCAATGATCTTTGGTTGTTCTGTGAGTAGATATTGAGTTTATTTATAATTTCAATATTATTGTACATATAAGGCATGCTCATACATTCACTTATAATTATATGTATATAACTATTATAGGCATGCTTTGCGTTGCATTATTATTTGATGAAAGTGATGTGGGTGTCGCCTTAGCTTAATTTAGAGCCGTGTCCGTGTGTTGGCGTGCATGAGGTGTGGTACTGGATATGGATAAGACGGGTAGATCGGCTTGAGCTAGTATCGCTTGGGGCTCGGTCCTTTTTGTGATAAGTCAGGGTGAGTACGACTTTGAGTTGATGTCGTTGACCTCCGCATTTGGATTATTAAGAGAAAGTCCAGTTCGAGTTGATCTCGCTGGTAAAGATTGGAATTAAGAGAGCTGTGTAGGGGATCAGCTCTCATACATATATATATTTGATTGATGTGATACACGGGTGTGTGAGTGCTCTGAATTATTCTTTGTACGAATATGATTTGAACTTGATTGAATGTGTTGATATATGCTGCATTTCATTCTTAGGGATGCATTAGCTCTAGATAGTAATAAAAATTGTATTTAAAATCAATATCTTACTAACGCTCACTTCTGTTTACCCTTTTTTTTTTCCAAGATATAGGAGAATTCATTTTGTGATTAACCTGCTTCCTTCCTTGCAGGTCTATTAGCAGCAAATATCAATATTATATAGTATTGATTGCAAATCTAGAACTCCGCATGTGTTAGAAGTATTTTAATTGGTTTGGGACTGTAATAGTTTATTTATTTTTAAAATTGTAAACCTAATAATTATGTGTGTATGGATATATGGAATAGGTATTTGTCTTGAATGAGGGAGCTGAGCTCCCATTTAATTAAATTATTGTGTTGAGTATTATGAGGGTAAGCTGAGCTCCTCAAATGTGTTAGTAGTATGCCCTAGAGCATATCATTTAGTATGTATCTTGTATATGTTTTTATTAATAAAAGGCATTTTCACTTTTCCATTTACATAATATATTTATGTGTAATAGAAATGGTCAATTGATATTTTGTTAGAAATTCTATTATTAAGTTGTTAAGAATATGAGTGACAGTATTTCTAGCACAAAGTATCATAAATAGGTTCACAATCGAGGATACTTCACAATAAGGACATGACTTGTCCAGAAAGATTATAATCATGTTTGTTCCCAAGTTATTTATATGAGATGTAAATAAGATGGAATGGTGAGTCTCATGCTATATAACAAACATGATAGGCACTTATACATGATAAGTAGGTCAAACCAGTGACATTTATGACAAGCACATAGAGTTTACTCTTGTCAATATATTATCATAAATCATATCAGTGCATATAATCTTTAGACCTGAGATAGCACAATTATCTTATATATAGGTAGTTTGAGTTTGATACTGCTTTTATACTTGTACTGTGCATGGGTATATGGGCATGTGTTGGCTCCTACTAGTTATATATGGAGGTAGGTGTTGATCAAGATGGAATCTATTCCTCTACGTAAATAGGGAGAAAATCCTATGTTCATTTAATTATTCTTGATGTTTCAAGTTCCTGGCCAGGACAGATAGATTTATTCAGAAAAGAGTTTCTGATGAGAAAATCTTTTTAATCAAGAACTGAAATTAAAAGAGAACATAATATTCATAGCAAATGGGGTTTGACATAAACCATGACTCTAGCTTGAGTTGGGATTTTGTAGCAGAGAGATTCTAGTGCATGGTAACATATGATTATAGGTTCATTTAAGGTAAACCTTATTACTAATTGGGTGGCCATGACATGCTATGCTAGGTGTTAACCATAGTCTATGAGGTGCATAAAATGATTTAGAGAAATCATTTATGGTAAAAAAGAGTTTTGATGATATTAAGAGTTGATATCATGTCTCATTGCTAATTAGTGATGAGCCTAGTAAGTCACACACATACACAAGTAATCAATAAATTAAATATGATTTAATTAATTAATTAAAGAGTTTAATTGATTAATTAAATAGGTTTGGTTTGCAATTAGATTGCAAAGTCCCTAGCATGGCTTGAAACCAAATCTAAGTTATTGGATGTATAGTATAAGTTAAATTTATATTTAAAGTGTTTAAATATGAATTTAATTAATGAGAAATTAATTAATAGAGATTAATTAATTAATTTATATTTGATATAAATTGATTAGAAGAAGAGAAATAATTATTTTGGGTTGAAAACTCAAAATTAAGACACAGGGGTATTTTGGTCATTTCACAAGGTGACATGTGACACCTTGAGATTGTGACACATGGTACTACACATAAGCTTGCCATATGTCTTTTAATCATGTAAGATAATTAAAGTCAAGATTAAATATAGGTTTAACACTTGGCACAATGTGATTGGGTCAATTAAACCTAGAGCCAATCAGAAGGTGATATGTGGCAAGGGTTTTAAGTGGTAACTCAGGTATATAAGGGAAATGATGAAAACAAAAATACCTAGCTGCTATTTGTTTCATTGGTGCTGCCCCAAAGCACCTCTCCCTTTCATCTTCTTCATCTCTCA
The DNA here is from genome assembly GCF_030052815.1 of Hevea brasiliensis. Classification (NCBI taxonomy): domain Eukaryota; kingdom Viridiplantae; phylum Streptophyta; class Magnoliopsida; order Malpighiales; family Euphorbiaceae; genus Hevea; species Hevea brasiliensis. The sequence continues at coordinate 9,597,629 of NC_079503.1, read as the reverse complement.
TCAATTCAAAGAGATTAGATTTCCCAACAATCTCTTGAATTAAAAATACTAGAAATCGTTTCTAGTGTCCTATTTACATCTGTAATCTCTCAAAAGGCAAAATCTGATTTTCTAATTGATTGGAAAAGCTTTAGAAGCTATTCAAGGGGCTGCCATTAGTGATCTTGGTGTGGACAAGCTAGAGGGACAACATCTGGTGTCCTAGGCGCATCCCAAAGGTGCCAAACACACTGCAGTGCATCAAATAGGTTAGTGCACTTGTTCTTGATCTAATATATGGTTCTAAAATTAATCTGATTAATTCTAAAATCTTAAATGGCAAATACAGATCCAAAAACATATTAAAAGAGTTTTAATATGTTGTTTATCATTGAAATCAAATAGATAAAAATAAATCTTTCATGATGCATATGACCCTAGATGAAAATTTTTGAATTCAATGATATAAACTTGTATTTTTCATACTTCTGCTCCTTCAATTGGTATCAGAGCCACTATATTTGCTATTTAGATTCTTGATTATATAATTTAATTGTGTGGTTTGATCATGAGATGATAGATCCATTGCTGGTTGCAATGATAAAGGTGGCGGCTTGATGAAGACTCCATATGTGCGCATGGTTTGAGCACTTCTTATGGTGCGCATTGTTTGGGCAATGTTTGTGTAATTGTTGTATGATCTAATGCTCATAATTATGTCTATTTTATATCTAATTAAATTGTTTAATTAGAGTTTTAAATCACACAATTAAATTTTGATTCAAATCAGAATTTTAAAAGTTGTTTGAATGTGATTCAAATATAAATCTTTAAATTTGTTTGAATGTGATTCAAATCTAAATTTTTAAATTTGTTTGAATCATATTCAAATCTGGATTTTTAAGTTGAATATGAGATATTCAATTTAATTTAAGTATGTATGTTTTATTTAATTATTAAATAGTAACATGCATGATGGATGATCATGGACTATAAAAGACCAATGTGATTGGATTTATTTCTTTTATGTTTCTTTGGGTTGTAAATTAATTAATTTATTTTAATTTATTTTAGGCATGTATTATTAAGGTTGTAATAATTTTTGGGTTGTAATTTCATTTATTTAGTTCTTACAAATTCGTCTTGGTATGCCAAGGATTACTATGTAATTAGATTGCAAGAAGAACAAGGAGGTCAAGAGCATTGGTGGGTCCAGTGGGAGGAATTCAATATCAAGTGTTGATTATATACTCCTTTAGCAACTCTTGTAATATGAATGAATGAAATGCACCTAGGAATGCCCTGATTCAATTCTTGGTGGCTCAGAATTGAATCCCTTAGAAAGTCCATGATCATACCATATTTACTATTTCTCCACGAATGCATGAGATGTATGGGAATGTATGCAAGTATATGATATATGCATACTAAATGGATAATGTGCAAAGTGAGACCTTAATAATAATTAGGACGACAATAAAATCTTCCAAACAAATGATTAAGTTGGAAATGGTATAATTAAAGTAATTATAATATGGGCCTTCCATTGAGGCAATTATTTTAAGAAATTTTAAATACTTGCATAAGATGCAATTAATTTAAGAGATTTTCTTAAGAATAATTGTTAAGAATGAGATGTTGTAAATATGTAAATGGTTTGGTGGCCAATATTGGATGTACCTGAGGATATTAAAATTATTTGTATAATTACTGGCTCAATGGGATCAACTTAACTAATGCAAGATAAGTTAATAATGGATGTAACTGAGATTTTGAGTATTAGGGGCTAGGTAAAGGATTGAACCTCACATGAGATATGATGGGCAAGGAGTTGCTCACTTATAGTTTATTGTAATTCCAATAACGGATGTACCTGAGGATGATCAATAGAATTATAAGAATTCAATCACCCACTAGAAATTCATCCAACTAGAATTTCCGTTTTCTACTTTGGAAGTGTAGGATTCGCTAAGTTAGTGGGAGGACCAATTTGATTAAAAGACCATAATCATTTTGGTTAATTACATGATATATTTACTAATAAATCTGGTTATTTTCTGTAGTTAATTTTTTGATAATATTGAGCACAGAACAACCACCACCATCTAATATTCTTGCAAGCATACTTGATTGCAATAGGTTGACAGGACCTAATCTGTCTGATTGGCTAAGAAATTTGAAACTTGTCCTGAACCTTGAACATATAGGATATGTTCTAGACTCAAATGTTCTTGGTCTCTTACCTCCAGAGGCCACTCAAGAGGAATATGAAATTTTAGACAAGTGGAAGGAGCGTGATATGAGAGCTAAGTGTTATATGTTTGCTTCCATGAGAAATGAGTTACAGAAGCAGCATGAGAACATGCAGAGTGCGAGTGAGATCCTTTTTCACCTACAAGAGTTGTATGGTGAGCACAACAGGAATGCTAGGTATGAGATATCTAGACAACTATTCCGCATGAGAATGTCTGAGGGACAGAATATTGGGGATCATGTCCACAAGATGATTCAGCTAATTGAGCAGCTGGAACATCTTAACTTTAACATGGATTTTCAACTGCAGACAGATTTGATCCTTCAGTCCTTTCCTGAGTCATTTGGGAATTTTGTGACAAATTTTCATATGACTAAGTAGAAATGCACCTTGGCTAGTTTACTCAACATGTTGGTTATTGCCCAAAAGAATATGCCGGGCAATAAAGGAAAAGAGGTAGCTTTGATTGCATCTTCTTCTGCTGGAAAGTCCAACAAAAAGAAGGGCAATAAGAACAAGAAACCTCAGATTCCTAATCCTTCCAAGAAGAAAAGCTAAATAGATAGGGAAGACCAAAGCTGACAAAGGCAAAAGGAAAGTGTTTCCACTGCCATAATGATGGGCACAGAAATAGGAACTGCCCAGAGTATAGCCAATAATAGAAGCTTGCACTAACGAGATATTAGATTCCGGGTTGGAAAAAGCTCAACTGTTGAAGCTTTAGCCATAGGATCTAAATCTTTATACATGTATAGATATGTTTTGTATTTAAACAAGGTTTTGCACATACTTGATACCTTTTAAGAACATCATTTCTATATCTAGTTTGACTAGAGATAGTTATGAATTTTAGTTCATAAATGATATTTGCAATCTTTATTTTAGAAATAAATATGTTGGTTCGGGTTATATGCATGATGGACTTTATTATCTAGATAATAATGTTAAATACAAATCTAATATAAGCAATCTAAAAGAATGCAATGCCATGATGAAAATCAACTCAAGTTTAAAATATATTTAGCACCTAAGGTTAGGTCATGTTGCAAAAGATAGGATTGCAAAGCTGGGAAAAATAAAGATTTTATCCTCATTGGGTTTTGGACCTACTCCAACTTGTGAATTTTGCCTTCAGGGCAAAATGACTAAATCACCCTTTGTTGGACAAGTACTAAAAGCTGAAAATATTTTGGAGCTAATACATAGTGATGTATGTGGTCCATTTAAAGAAATGGCTAGAGGCGGTTTTCATTATTTTATTACCTTTACTGATGATAAATCAATGTTTGGGTATTTGTATTTGATGAAATACAAACATGAATCCTTTGAAAAGTTCAAATAATTTAAATCTGAAGTAGAAAATTAAATAGGAAAAAGTATTAAAGCTCTTCTATCAGATCATGGAGGTGAATACTTGACTACTGAATTTGATGAATACTTAAGAGAGCATGGCATTGTTTCTTAGCTGACTCCTCCAGGAACACCACAGTTGAATGGTGTATCTGAAAGGAGAAATCATATCCTATTTGATATGGTACGTAGTATGATGAGCTATACTAATATGCCAATCTCCTTTTGGGGATTTGCATTAGAATCAGTTTTGTATATTCTGAATAGGATTCCAAAAAAATCAGTATCTTCCATACCTTATAAGATATGGCATGGAAGAAAGCCAAGTCTTAAGCATGTTAAGATTTAGGGTTATCCAACTTATATGAAAAAGCTGAACACTGATAGATTGGAAACCAAATCAAAAAAGGGTCAATTTGTTGGATATCCAAAAGATAGTTTTGGATATTATTTTTATTTGCCCACATCACAAAAGATTGTGATAAGTAGAGATTCTACATTTCTTGAACAATAGTTTGTTCAAAAAGGAGGCAAAGGAAGGCAAATAGAGTTGGAATTGGAGAATTCTGACCAACAAACAGATCAGATGGATATAGATCTATCTAGTTAACTTATGCCTATTGATGAAACATCTACAGCTATTCCTCGTAGAACAACCAGGGTATCTCACCCACCAGTGAGATATGGTTTCCTTCATGAAAAAGAACAAGAGTTGTCTACTCATGAAGAAGTAGATCATAGAGATGATCCACTTACCCATGAAGAAGTTATATCAGATATAGACTCTTTAAAATGGATTGATGCTATGAAATCCGAGATTGATTCCATGTATAAGAATCAAGTTTGGGATCTTGTTGACCCACCTGAAGGTATTGTACCTATAGGGAATAAATGGGTTCTCAAGAAGAAAATTAGTTCTGATGGAAAGGTAGAGACTTATAAGGCAAGGCTAGTAGTGAAAGGGTTTTTTCAAAGGCAGGGAATCGACTATGAGGAGACTTTCTCATCTGTTGCCATGCTTAAATTAATTAGGATTCTATTAGCAATAGTTGCATACTATGATTATGAGATTTGGCAGATGAATGTCAAAACAGCTTTTCTCAATGGATACATTGAAGAAAAAATTTTCATGGAACAACCTAGGGGTTTTGAATCCTAAGATGGTTCCAAAGTGCGCAAGCTAAAGCGATCCATTTATGGGTTAAAACAAGCTTTGAGGAGTTGGAACATCTGTTTTGATGAAGCCATTAAGTCATTTGATTTTATCAAAAATGAGGATGAGCCATGTGTATATAAGAAGATTAGTGATAATTTTGTCACTTTTTTTATCTTATATGTGAATAATATTCTGTTGATAGGTAATGACACAGGTATGTTGACAACTATAAAGGTATAGTTGTCAAATAAATTCTCCATGAAAGACTTAGGGAAGGCAACCTATATTCTTGGGATTCGCATCTATAGAGATAGAGTGAAAAGAATAATTGGTTTATCCCAAAGTCTATACTTGGAAAGGGTATTAAAGAGGTTTAACATGCTTGTTTCCAAGAAAGGATTGTTATCAGTGAGACATGGTATCCACCTTTCTAAAGAGGAGTCTCTAAAGACACCTGAAGAAAGAGATAAAATGGCCACGATTCCATATGCTTTGGCTATTGGAAGTTTGAAGTATGCAATCTTTGTGTACTAAATTTGGATATCGCATATCTTTGTTAGTTTGACTATGAGCACCAATCCAATCCGGGTTTGAGCATTTGGATAGTATTAAGAATATCCTTAAGTACTTGAGAAGAACTAAGAATTTATTCTTAATATATGGAGGTGGTGACTTGCAATTGGATGATCATACTGATTCTAATTTCCAATTAGATATCGATGATAGAAAGTCTACCTCTAGGTATGTGTTCATTTGTAATGGAAGTACAGTCAGTTAGAACAGTTGCAAGCAGGGTATGACTGCAGATTCCATTACCGAGGCTGAGTATTTTGCTACATCAGATGCTGCAAAAGAAGCTGTTTGGATATAAGAAACCTCGATCTCCTCGGTCTCACTAGAAATCCAAACACATAGAAAGGCGCTATCACATTATCAGAGAGATAGTTGGACAAGGCGATATAGCCATGCAGAAAATAGCATTAGCTGAAAAATCTAGGTGATCCATTCACTAAGCCTTTGTCACAAGCACAGTTAGACCGACATCTTGAGAAGATGGGTCTAAGGTATTGTATTGAATGGCTCTAGTGCTAGTGAGAGATTGTTAGTAGTATGTCCTAGAGCATATCTTTTAGTATATATCTTATACATATTTTTATTAATAAAAGGCATTTTCACTTTTCCGTTTACATAATATATTTATGTGTAATAGAAAAGGACCGTTGATATTTTTTTAGAAATTCTATTCTTAAGTTGTTAAGAATATGAGTGACAACATTTCTAGCACAAAGTATCATAAAATAGGTTCACAATCGAGGATACTTAACAATAAGGACATAACTTATCCATAAAGATTGTAATCATGTTTGTTCTCAAGTTATTTATATGAGATGTAAATAAGATGAAATGGTGAGTCTCATGCCATATAACAAACGTGATAGGCACTTACACATGATAAGTAGGTCAAACCAGTGACATTTATGACAAGCACATGGAGTTTACTCTTGTCAATGTATTGTCATAAATTATATCAGTGCATATAATCTTTAGACCTGAGATAGCAAAGTTATCTTGTATATAGGTAGTTTGAGTTTGATACTGCTTTCATACTTATACTGTGTATGGATATATGGGCATGTGTTGGCTCCTACTAGTTATATATGGAGGTAGGTGTTGATCAAGATGGAATCTGTTCCTCTAAGTAAATAGGGATAAAATCCTATGTTCATTTAATTGTTCTTGATGTTTCAAGTTCCTGGCCAGGACAGATAGATTTATTCAGAAAAGAGTTTTTGATGAGAAAATCTTTTTAATCAAGAACTGGAATTAAAAGAGAACATAATATTCATAGTAAATAGGGTTTGACATAAACCATGACTCCAGCTTGAGTTGGGATTTTGTAACAGAGAGATTCTAGTGCATAGTAATATATGAGTATAGGTTCATTTAAGGTAAATCTTATTAGTAATTGGGTAGCCATGGCATGCTATGCTAGGTGTTAACCATGATCTATGAGGTTCATAAAATGATTTAGAGAAATCATTTATGGTAAGAAAGAGTTCTGATGATATTAAGAGTTGATATCACGTCTCATTGCCAATTAGTGATGAGCCTAGTAAGTCACACACATACACAAGTAATCACCAAATTAAATATGATTTAATTAATTAATTAAAGAGTTTAATTGATTAATTAAATATGTTTGGTTTACAATTAGATTGTAAAGTCCCTAGCATAGCTTGAACCAAATCTAGGTTATTGGATGTATAGTATAAGTTAAATTTATATTTAAAGTGTTTAAATATGAATTTAATTAATGAGAAATTAATTAATAGAGATTAATTAATTAATTTATATTTGATATAAATTGATTAGAAGAAGAGAAATAATTATTTTGGGTTGAGAACTCAAAATTAAGACACAGGGGTATTTTGGTCATTTCACAGGGTGACATGTGACACCTTGAGATGGTGACACATGGCACTACACATAAGCTTGCCATATGTCTTTTAATCATGTAAGATGATTAAAGTCAAGATTAAATATAGGTTTAACACTTGGCACAATGTGATTGGGTCAATTAAACCTAGAGCCAATCAGAAGGTGACATGTGGCAAGGGTTTTAAGTGGTAACCTAGCTATATAAGGGAAATGATGAAAAAAAAAATACCTAGCTGCTATTTGTTTCATTGGTGCCGCCCCAAAGCACCTCTCCCTTTCATCTTCTTCATCTCTCATCAATTCAAAGAGATTTCCCAACAATCTCTTGAATTAAAAATACTAGAAATTGTTTCTAGTGTCCTGTTTACATCTGTAATCTCTCAAAAGGCAAAATTTGATTTTCTAATTGATTGGAAAAGCTTTAGAAGCTGTTCAAGGGGCTGCCATTAGTGATCTTGGTGTGGACAAGCTAGAGGGACAACATCTGGTGTCCTAGGCGCATCCCAAAGGTGCCAAACACACTGCAGTGCATCAAACATGTTAGTGCACTTGTTCTTGATCTAATATAGGGTTCTAAAATTAATCTGATTAATTCTAAAATCTTAAATGGCAAATACAGATCCAAAAACATATTAAAAGAGTTTTAATATGTTGTTTATCATTGAAATCAAATAGATAAAAATAAATCTTGCATGATGCATGTGACCCTAGGTGAAAATTTTTGAATTCAATGATATAAACTTGTGTTTTTCATGCTTCCGCTCCTTCAAAATAGATATATTTTGTGATTACAGGTCGGGTGAGTCAAGAACTTCCCGTTAGATAGTCCAAGTTATGGCGGGACTCTGTTCGGTTACTTTCTTGAATTGGGATTTAAGAGTATAGGCTTCATGGTTAGGCTAGAACAGTTTTATTACGGTGTTTGGAAGCCTTATGCTGACCCAAGTCCTAGTATTGGTATGGCCCATAATTTAAGTTGTGACAATTATTCTATCTATTATTTAAAAAAATATAAAAAAAACATATTTATAGCAATAGATAAATAATTTATCTCTAATAATGCATATTAAAAACAATAATGCATGGCTAATCATATAAATTCGTCGCTATTACTATTTAGCGATAAAAATATACATCGCTCATAATTTTAGCTATTAGTACCTTTATCGCTAAATCCTTTATGATGTCAATTTTACAAAATTTTATATTGTCACTAATAACTTTTAGCAACGAAATAATTGTCACCAAATACCTAATAATTTCATTTTTCAATATTAAAATAATTAATATAAATTAAAATTTTAATATTATTTTAATGATAATTCTACTTATACTAAAAAATATATTATAATTCTTAATATAGTAGTTCTATAATTATAATTCTATAAGTATTATTAATTCATTAAAAATTATTTAATTTATTTTAGTAAAATTAATAAATATATATTTAATTAAATAAAAATTTAGCATTATTTACATATTGAAATAAAAAATTTGAATTTTTAATTGAATTCAAGATGATGAATCACATTATTGGTTATAAAATTATAGTCTTTTTTTTTTAAATTATTTATATTGATAAAATATAGTTTTAATCAAATTTAAAATTTATTTTTAACTTAAAATTTATTTTTATATGTAAACAAATTTTATTTATTTAATTTTTATTAAGAATGAAAATAAATAATTTTATAATGTCAAATTACTATTCAATATAATAAATTAAAATATAATTTTTATCGAAAACTTTAATGAAATTATTATACTTGAATTTCAATTTTGACTAACTTAGGTAAATAGAATAAAACTAACACTAATTTTACAATTTTAAGAAAATCAACTAAAATTTTAAATAAAATTAAAAAAGTCCTTATAATTTTTTTTATTAATTAATACTATTTTCGAATTAATTTTGTTCTTTACATCAATTAAATATTATAAGTTATAAATATATTAAAATTTTTTTAAAAATACAACTTATAAAAATTATTTAGAGTTTATTTGGATAATTAACTGTTTAAAATAAAAATAAATTTTAATTTTATATTAAAATATAATAAAAAGATCATAATATTAAATTTAAATGGTTATTCATTTCAAAATTTTATCTGTTTAAATAAATTTTATATTATTATTTAATGGCTAAATGACTTAAAAATCTAAATCTTTATAATTTCTTCAATTTTAGCCAAAATTTTTAATTTTATGAATTTAACCTCAAATTTTGACATTAGTTTCAATTTTAACAATTAACATAATTGGATTACTTAATTGACAAAAATAATCTAAATATTTGCATACATTATTAATATTTGCCCTTTTTTTATTTTTATATCAATTTTAGCAATTATTCTCAAATTGATAAAAAATGTTATTTTAATTAATTTATATAACATTTTAAAAATTATAATTACATTTATTTTGGTTTATTATTTGTTTCAACTTTTTTAAATATTTGATTTTTTTTGTCTTAAATTTGAAATAAAATGATAGGAAAGATGTGAATTAAAAGTATAAGTAGAAAGAAAGTGAGGAAAAAATTAAAAATTTAGATAATAATATTAGATGTATTATTCATTTATTATTTTTTTATCAACATAAAGTTTGTTAAAATTAATAAAAATACTAAAATTATTGAATATATTAATAAAACTAAAAGGAATAGCGAAAATTGATAATAAATTAAAAAATGGAATTATTTTTACCACGATGAGTTAATTATTTTTAATAAATTTATTATTAAAATTGATAATTGACATAATTTTTTTTTGTTTTTTAATCTTATTTAATTATGTAAATATATGAGTATTTAGAGATATAATCAAAAAATATTTATATAGATAAAAATCCTAACTCATAAATAATTTTATTAATGGTAAATGATAATATGCAATTTAAAGATTTAATTCTAAAAAATATATATTTTTTTAAATTTTATGGTTATAGCTATTTTTTTATAATTACAAGAACAAAAATATCCTTCACATTATTATAAAATTATTACTAAAAAAATTAGTTATGAAAATATTATTAAAAAATTAACATATTAATAGGCATATGAGTTGATTAAGGACAGAAACAAGTATCTAGAAAACACTGTCAGACTCTCTGCTGCCACTAGTATCCTGTTTATAGTTTTCTAGCATTTTCAATGTCATTCATTTTATTATCTCAAATGTTTGATGGGTAGAGTCTTTTAGCTTGTTAACAGTTCTTGCAATATAAAAATGCCTTTTAACCTTTTGCTTGAGATTGCTTTCTTACAGGGGTAAGAAATATGGTCAGAAGTGCTATTTGATATTTCTACACCGATTGCCTTAACCTGAATTCTAGACATCAAAGTTCTGTATGGTGATTTCTTGAACTTAAATCCAAAAGATCCTTCTTTTCTCCAAGGTGAATAATCTATAACAATGTTATAAATCCCTCAGCAGCTGTTGAATGTGACAATTTAACCTATCACTTAGCCTTTCAGCATTCAGCATGTCTATTTTGTCATCTCGATAAACAATTCCTTTTCACTTTTCTTTTGCTTACAATCATGAGAATAGCAAGTAATTTAAGCATGGGACTAATTGATTTTATAGAACTGAATAAATTTGTTTGGAAAGCCCAAAACTGGTGAGGGATATGATACTGAGTAGAATACACTGATGATTAAACACTGTTTATTACGCTGCGAAGCCCTGAATAGTTCTTCAGTATGTTGTATAAATGATGTATTTTGCATTTCTAGTTGCTGTAGTCACATTGGGTTAATTTTTATTTATGCTAATTATCTGAATCCAATAAATAGGTATATCTAGCCTAATATGAACACTAAGGATGTACAGTTTTGGTTTTGGTTGAGGTTTGTCTAGGAATCGAAACCAAACCTAAATTTTACTACAGTTCTAGTTTAGTTCTTTGTTTTTTCAGTTTGGGTTCAGTACGGTTCTTGGTTTTTAAAATAGTTTTATACAACGGTTTGTATAAAAAGTCATACTTGAATTAATATTTAAATTTTGAAGAATTATTAATACATAATATATTATATAATATATCTTTTAGCTTTTTTTGAATCATATAATATTTAACTATAAGGTACATATATAATTTAGAATTAAGCATATTATATAATATAGTAATACAAGTTTATCGTATAATATACTTTTTAGTTATTTATTAATTTTGTAATCTTTAACTATAAAAAATAAATATAATTATAAATTGAGTTTGTATATACATATAAAACAGTACAATTATAGTTAAAAATTACAAGATCATTTAATGTATTTATAATAAAATTATTAAAAAAATATAAAAAAATGAAACATAATATTAAATTATATTTAATTCATAATTATATATATATATAATTATATTAAAAGCATATAATACATTTAAAAAAAAATAAAAAGCCTATATATACATTTGATTTCTAATTTAAAACCGCCCATAACTGTGCAGAACCCTACTATCAACTATATGTAATCTATCTCCACAGCTGGACTCCTTAAGTGCTTTTTGCTAACAAGGAATTGCGTTCTTGCAGATCCGTGCAATTCTTTTAGATCCTTCTTGTTCTGGTTCGGGGACCACTGCTCAGCGATTAGACCATTTACTTCCATCCCATGCCACTGATGTTACCGACACAGAAAGACTGAACAAACTTTCAGCCTTTCCAAAGAAAGCTCTGGCCCATGCATTATCTTGTATGTTATCTTTCTATGTTCAGTGCTTTAACCATGTATTTCTTTCTAGTTGTCTATCCATCAGACTTTACAAACTGCTTGCCACTAGAATATGCCATCACCTGAGGGCTAGGATGTTCTAGTGAGTGATGGTTATGTAAGTGTATCTATTATTTACATACTTCCAAGAGGCATTAATTAAATAATCTGTTGCAGTCCCTGCAGTTGAAGGAGTTGTTTACATACTTTCAACAGCCATTAATTAAATAATCTGTTGCAGTCCCTGCAGTTGAAAGAGTTGTTTACAGCACATGTTCTGTCAACCAAATTGAAAATGAAGATGTCATCGTGTCAGTTCTACCTCTTGCAACATCCCACGGCTTTCGGCTGGTCACTCCCTTTCCTCAGTGGCATCGTCGTGGTCTTACAGTTTTCAGGGGCTGAAGGGCTAAATTCTAAATTAATGATGATTTGGTACAGAGCAGCATGGGAGATTATTATATGATTGTATAATGGAGTAGAATTTCTAATGTGATTAAATGCATAACACAATGTGGACTTGCATTATGTGTGTGTGTGTGAGTATATATATATAAATTGCTTGTTTCTTATCTTGCAGCTAAGCATTTACTTCGAACAGATCCAATTGAGGACGAAGAGGGGTTCTTCATTGCTCTTTTTGTCAAGACCAGCAGCATTAATGATTCAGAAGAACAAAATGAATTAGAAACACTCCTAGAACTACTTCAACTCGGAAACGTCATTTTAAAAGATACAGAAAAAATTTTTTTATGCCTGCAGTCTACAGTGGAGCATTGAAAATATGGTACTCTAGGCTAATTTTGCAGAGGAGAACCCGCAGAACAAAACTGGTCCAGTAACTTAGAAGAATTGAAGTAAATTATACCTGTTCCTCGACCCACCTTTTTTTTCCCCATATATTGAAAATTTTTAAACAGAGAGAAGGTTGTTTGTATCCAGGATGAACATTTTCCAATATAAGCATTTCTTTAGGATTAATCTGAACTTGCAAACATTTACTCTATACGTATTTCATTCTTGTTAATGATCTATTATTAGTACTTAATAAGCTGGATTTTCCAGTTTTTATACCTCTTATGGAAATTGCATGACAATCTCTGTAACTTGTATGCGGCAGGAGATCATTTCACCTGCCAACTGTTTACATTTCTGGGATTCAATTTTGATGAATGGCATTAGTTAGTGGGATTATTCTTAATTTCGAGCATAAGAAATAGGGAGAAAAGCAAAGAAGATTTTAATTTTAAAAGCAATTTTTATAACATCTCAGATACACATCAGCACCCCATAAAAAATAAAAAAAAAAACATAGCCAAACACAATGCTCATAGTCGTAGTCCACACCAAGCTATAACAGAACCTACTTTATTTGCAGTACCCCAGCCATAGATGGGACACAATAATACTCCTCAAGCAATCTTAACCTCAATGGTCTTGGGCTTCTTGGGCTCCGGCGGTGGCAACTTCTCCACAGTGACAGTCAAAACCCCATCCTGGCAGACCGCCGAAATGGCATCAGCATTAGCATTTTCAGGCAGCACAAACTTCCTCATAAACTTGCCGACCCTTCTTTCCATCCTCACATACTTAGCACCTTCCTTCTCCTCTTCACGCTTCCTCTCTCCGCTGATCAGCAGCAAATTGTCATCCTCCACATGGACCTTGATGTCCCCAGATTTCAACCCTGGCATGTCGATGATAAACACATAGGAGTTGGGATACTCTTTGACATCAGCCGGAGTTGAAGCCATGGCCTTCGCGTCCCTTACATAAGTTCGAGTCGGCGCGTTGAATGACTTTTCGGCTTCATCGGTCGTGTCCATCAGATGCTGGATGGTGGAAAGGAGGGGTGATTCGAGACCGAACAACCTACTATCCATTTCTCTTTTCTTCAATCGACGATTTTATCACAAGCAGGGTACAGAAGCTTTCTTTTTTTCTTTAGCAGACGTATTTCGTACTTGGCGATGGGGGGGCCACGAGCGTCGGAGTATTTATATAGTGGCCATGGGGGAGTAGGTTTCAAAAGGAAGTTTCTGGAGAAAAGTGGAGAATGAGGAAAGCTTCCAGGAGGTTACGATACGATTCTAGAAGGTTATGGAAGAATTAAGAAGGATTCATTACCCGTCTAATGGTAACTGTTTCCGACATTGTTTTTATAATAATCTTTGTAGATCCAGATCCAAGAAAGCCAATGCATATCCATGGGTTATGAGAATTGCCTTAGAATGGGCTGGGTTCACTCCTCTGTAGCCCATTAAGAAACTTCCAAACTGAACTCCCACATGGAGATAAAGAGCTGAGAAAAGCCCTGATAATCCACGACTCCCAGGTGTTCGTGTTTGCATACCCATTCCACTACGTCAACTCAGGTCCAAAACACCCGAACACACCGATATATAAACTGGATTTTCTTGCATACACTTAAATTATCATAAATTTAAAAATATTAGTGAAATTTATTTATTAAATATATATATATATTATATATTTATATTTTAAATTCATGATAGACCAATTAAAAGCTTAAAATAACAGGAAAAAAAAAACATAATATGAAATCTTAAATTCAAGGGAAAAAAAAAGTTACATATGAAGAAAATTATTTGGTATGGAAATTAAACTTTAGCTCGATTCAACATAATTGAAAGTGAAGATCCCTCCTTTCTTATAATACCTCTCGCAAACTTGACAATCTTGAGCAGAAGGTGGATGGAGTGGCCTACAAGAACACCCCCAGCAATGCATACACTACTATGCCTATAGCAACTAGCACAGGAGTAAGTATTGGAATAAAAATAAACGCAAAATAGTAAAGAATATTTTTATTTAATAGAAATAAACTCTCTATATAACTTTCTTTATAATTTTAATTGATGTGATATTTATATGGCATTTAAATTTAACAAATAAAATAAAAACTCCATTTAAATTTCAACAATTAGTTAAGATTAGATCACAACTTAAAATTTGAAATGCAATAACTTTAAAAATGAAGACTAAATCAAACATGTTTGAATTAGATTCTAACATTCTCTCCCTTAATTCAAACATGGACTCAAAATAATTAATTTATTTATTTTTTGATTGGAGCACTTCTTTCCATCTGGTAATTTGGGTGTTGGAGTACTTCTCTTCGACTGACAAATTTGTGTGTTAGAACACTTCTCTCTAACTGATAATTTTAGTGCACTTCTTACCATTTGTTGATGCACTTCTTATCAACATTTGCTTTTGATTTTCTTAAAACACTTCTCTTGAAACTTCAAAAAAGAGATTCTTCCTCTTGTACTATATTTACTTCTTCACTTTTAAACCTGCAATCTTTTAACAAATGCCCAAATTTTTTGCAATTAAAATATTGTGATTTACCTTTATGCCAACAATTCTTTTCTTCCTCTTGTACTATATTTGCTTTTTCACTTTTAAACCTGCAATCTTTTAATAAATGCCCAAATTTTTTATAATTAAAACATTGTGATTTGCCTTTATGCCAATAATTCTTTTCTTTATGGTTAAACTTTTTGTAAATACAACATTGTGAAAATTTTTTCTTTGTGGATGACTTTGCTGCTAGAAAGACTTCCTCAATTGTTCCTTCTTATCTGATTGCTCTTCTTTGCTCCACAGCCTGTAAAAAATTGATTAATTCTGTAACAATTATTTGTGAAAAATTTGCATGAACCTCAAGTGATGAAATCTTTGGCTCAAACTTTTCAGGGACGCCAACAAATATTTTTTCTACAATTCTTTTGTCAATAAATTCTTCACCAAGCAGTCTAATTTTGTTGGCGATGGACATTAGCTTAATGCAATAGTCTTTATATTTTCTGACTCTTTCATTTTTTGAATCTCAAATTCTCTTTTGAGATTCAAAATTTGTATGAACCTTGTTTGATCATTGCCTTCATACTCCTCCTTGAGCAAATCTCAAGCTTCTTTTACATTTTCACAAGCCATAATCTTTATAAAAATAGTTTCAAAAACTGAAGATTCTATGCAAATTTTTGCCTTGTATTTCTTAGCTCTCTCCTCATTATGAATTTTTATTTGAGAAAGAGTTAGATTTTCTGGTAGTGGAGTAGGCTCTGTATTATATTCTATTGAATCCCATAAATCAAAATCTTGTAAATAGGATTTCATTTTGATATCCCATATTTGATAATTTTCTCCTGAAAAATAGGAGGTGAAGACAAGGAGAAATTGGTTGAGGCCATTGGTAAATCAAGGATTTAAAGGTTTGCCCATAGGATAGCTGAGACTCTGATACCACTGTTGAAACAAAAATAAATGCAGAAGAATAAAGAATATTTTTATTTATTAGAAAAAAACTCTCTATATAATTCTATTTACAATCTTAATTGATGTGCTGTTTATATAGCACTTAGATCTAACAAAACAAAATAAAAATTCTATCTAAATCCTAACCATTAGTTAAGATTAGATCACTACTTAAAATTTGAAATGCAACAATTTTAAAAATGAAGACTAAATAAAATGAAGACTAAATCAAACATGTTTGAATTTGATTCTAACAATAAAAGTATGATCAGGACTAGAGACACCAGATATGGAGATTGAGAATGTTATTAACGTTGATGTAATAGCGATCCACATGATTACCATCAGAATCCACATGAAAAACTTTCGCCTAAAAGGTGAACTGCTTATTAGTAACAGGATCACACTGATGGATGATAGAAAACCTGTTGTATTGTGGATAACAAAGAGAGTATATCGTCTTGGGCACTTATCAGCCATTATAAAGTGGCCTACGCTATGTGGCACTGACTCTAGTGTTGACACTTGTAAGTCCTCTTGCCAAACTCCTCTAGGTGGGTTAATTGTAGCTTGGAAAACCATGGTTACTATTAGCAGTTCTTTTCATTCTGCCCAACCTTTGCTTTCTTGATCAATAAATTTATGCTCTGAAGAATACATGAACAAGTAATACACAGCCACTAATTTCAATTAGGAAGAGAATTTTAATCTTTTTTCTAACAAACACACACACACACACACACACACACACACGCATATATATATGTATGTATGTATGTATATATATAATTCTCTAGTGGAAGGGATGATTAAGAAAGTCGACCTTATTACAAGAGCGAGGTGTGGTTGATCCATACCTCACTTTGTTTACCAGTTATTGCTAGTTGCAAGGCAGTGATGTCATTATCGTCTTTCAAATTCACAAAATCATCATCATTTATCCTTTCTAGCAAGAACTTCAAAGCATCCAGCTGATGGTGTTTTACACAAAGATGCAAAATGGTCTCACCACATCGCCCCTGCAGTTGAACTGCCTTAGGTTTGGCCTAAACTAGCACTTGTAAGACCTTAAATCTCCCTTTGATGACTACCACATATAGAGGACTTCTACCATTCCTGTCGTGAGTGAGACAAGTTTGAGGATTTACCAACAATAAGCCTTTTAAACTTGAAGGTGCCCATTCGCTATTGCCAAGTGAAGTGGAGTTTGTCCTTGGAAATCTACTTCTTCAACGAATTGGGGCTTTCGATTTAGGATCTCCTTAGCGAATTCCAAATGTCCATGTAATGATCGGGCTCCAACCATTAGAGAAATTGTTCGCTTTGGCCGTAAGCCTCACGGTTTTGTCTCATAGGTGGAGTGGAGAACTTCCCAGGAGGTCACCCATCCTAGGATTTCTCTCAAGTGAGCACGCTTAACCCTAGAGTTCTTTCAACTCTCCAGGCCATTCCACCAAAAGGTGCCTCTAGTGATTAGTTCCCCCATCTTATATATCATTACTTTTTGAACCCAAGACCATCTTCGTGCTTTGCCGATGTGGGATTTGCCTAAGGGACCTTTCTCCTCCCCTTTTGGGACTCAGCGTCCTCGCTGAGGTTTACCCCACCATCGCCCAAGAGGATACGCGAGTGGCTCTGATACCAATTGTAACGATCGGGCTCCAACCACTAGAGGAATTGTCCGCTTTGGTCGTAAGCCTCACGGTTTTGTCCCATAGGTGGAGTGGAGAACTTCCCAGGAGGTCACCCATCCTAGGATTTCTCTCAAGCGAGCGCGCTTAACCCTGGAGTTCTTCCAACTCTCCAGGCCATTCCACCAAAAAGCGCCTCTAGTGATTAGTTCCCCATCTTATATATCATTACTTTTTGAACCCAAGACCATCTCCGTGCTTTGCCAATATGGGATTTGCCTAAGGGACCTTTCTCCCCCCCTTTCGGGACTCAGCGTCCTCGCTGAGGTTTGCCCCACCATCGCCCAAGAGGACACGCTAGTGGCTTTGATACCACTAAATGTGACACCCCTTACCCGTCTACAGTATAGCCGAGTAAGATATGTCACACAGTGTACCGGAACACCCTATTTTATCTCAATCATTTTTATTCTTCCTTAATTTATTTTTATCAAAGTTATGAAGTACAATATATTTCATTTAAGTCATTTATTGAAATTACAATTTATTTGAGGTTTCGCAAATTTTATAGAAAATCCAGCAGAGTGCCGGCTAAAAATGGATAAAACAGTTCTTCGGAACCTGTGAAAAACATTTCCAAAATTTTCTATTAATCCCAAACTCCATTTCATCAACAAAATCTCAATATTTCTCAAATATACTCCCATTTCTCATTCATTCATTTCATATGATATTCATATAAAAGTCATAAATAAATATTCACTTTTTCATTCATAAACACAATTTCCATTATTTACATCAATACCCAAAATACATTACATAATTCTTAATTACACATAAAAAAATAAAAGTTAATTACAAAATACCAAAATAAAACCTAGTGTCCTACCAATGCACTGATGACGGTGAGGTGACACAGACATTATACAGAGCTGCAGAAGATCTCACCCAGTTTGTGGTCTACTGGGCTCTCGATTGGTCTCTTCAGAACCTACGGGTGGCAAAAAGCAACGTGCTAAGCAATAATGCTTAGTGGTGCCAATAATAAAATAAAAAGAAATAACAGAAAATAAATATGCAGTGCATGTCCTGATGTCTTATGCAGACAAGTTTTTGGTCATTATTGGTAATCTTATTTATTTTATACTTGTTATATTCATAATTTTATTAAATTTATTCACTTTTATTTTTGGTTACCCAAGTAACTTATACTGGTTGACTGGACTGGATAAATGGGTAAACTGGCACTGGGTATCTAGTACTTCAGCTGTCACACCATCGGTCACATATGCATCTCCCAGTGTGTAACAAAACAGCTAATAAGCTGTAATAACATTAGGCACATGGCCAAGTATTAACAAATTTTATAGAAATCCGGCAGAGTGCTGGCTAAAAATGAATAAAACAGTTCTTCGGAACCTGGGAAAAACGCTTCCAAAATTTTCTATTAATCCCAAACTCCATTTCATCAACAAAATCTCAACATTTCTCAAATATACTTCCATTTCTCATTCATTCATTTCATATGATATTCATATAAAAGTCATAAATAAATACTCACTTTTTTATTCATAAACACAATTTCCATTATTTACATCAATACCTAAAATACATTTCATAAGTCTTAATTACACATGAGAAAATAAAAGTTAATTACAAAATACCAAAATAAAACCTAGTGTCCTACCAATGCACTGATGACGTTGAGGTGACACGGACACTATGCAGAGCTGCAAAAGATCTCACCCAGTCTATGGTCTACTAGGCTCTCGGTCAGTCTCTCCAGAACCTACGGGTGGCAAAAAGCAACGTGCTAAGCAATAATGCTTAATGGTGCCAATAATAAAATAAAAAGAAATAACAGAAAATAAATATGCAGTGCATGTTCTGATGTCTTATGCAGACAATTTTTTTATCATTATTGGTAATCTTATTTATTTTGTACTTGTTATATTCATAATTTTATTAAATTTATTCACTTTCATTTTTGGTTGCCCAAGTAACTTATACCGGATGACTGGACTGGATAAATGGGTAAACTGGCACTGGGTATCTAATACCTCGGCAGTCACACCATCGGTCACATATGCATCTCCCAGTGTGTAACAAAACTGCTAATAAGCTGTAATAACATTAGGAACATGGGCAAGTATCAACAAATTTTATAGAAAATCCGGCAGAGTGCCGGCTAAAAATAGATAAAACAGTTCTTCGGAACCTGTGAAAAACGCTTCCAAAATTTTCTATCAATCCCAAACTCCGTTTCATCAACAAAATCTCAACATTTCTCAAATATACTCCCATTTCTTATTCATTCATTTCATATGATATTCATATAAAAGTCATAAATAAATATTCACTTTTTCATTCATAAACACAATTTCCATTATTTACATCAATACCCAAAATACATTACATAAGTCTTAGTTAGACATGAGAAAATAAAAGTTAATTACAAAATACTAAAATAAAACCTAGTGTCCTACCAATGCACTGATGACAGTGAGGTGACACGGACACTATGTAGAGCTGCAGAAGATCTCACCCAGTCTGTGGTCTACTGGGCTCTCGGTCGGTCTCTCCAGAACCTACGGGTGGCAAAAAGCAATGCGCTAAGCAATAATGCTTAGTGGTGCCAATAATAAAATAAAAAGAAATAACAGAAAATAAATATGCAGTGCATGTCCTGATGTCTTATGCAGATAATTTTTCGATCATTATTGGTAATCTTATTTATTTTGTACTTGTTATATTCATAATTTTATTGAATTTATTCACTTTCATTTTTGGTTGCCCAAGTAACCTATACTGGATGACTGGACTGGATAAATGGGTAAACTGGCACTGGGTATCTAGTACCTCGGGCCGTCACACCATTGGTCACATATGCATCTCTCGGTGTGCAGCAAAATAGCTAATAAGCTGTAATAACTTTAGGCACAAGGCCAAGTATCAACACAATGTCAGAATGGCTAAAAGCCATAAAATCACAGAATGGCATAATGCCATGTGCAGTACTGCTAACTGAACCCTATTGGCATGTCAACCTATCCAAACCAATCTTTCTAGGTATACTAGGGCATGTTACACTTTTAAATTGTACAATTCTTGAAATTTAAGTTTAGGTGTTACTATTCATTTTATTAGTCAACTAAAATGTTGACTTTTGCATAGACAATAGGTACATTGGT
The DNA here is from genome assembly GCF_030052815.1 of Hevea brasiliensis. NCBI lineage: Eukaryota > Viridiplantae > Streptophyta > Magnoliopsida > Malpighiales > Euphorbiaceae > Hevea > Hevea brasiliensis. The sequence goes on along the minus strand of NC_079503.1, from coordinate 9,576,633 downwards.
TCTAATACTCCCAACATACCACATTTTGCATTCTAAAATTGTTGGTTTTGGTTGCTAATACCATTTCTAAGCTTAGTGTTAGTTATTCAAAATTTTCAAATTTCAAGCCTCATATTTACTGTTCCATTGGTCATTTATGCAGTAGGAATTTATCAAAATTATCTGCATGAAAGTTGTTTTTTATTTTGTTTAGTTACATTTCCTTTTTGGAATCACTCCATTTGGAGTTTTATAGCTCAAGTTATGGCCTAAACACCATAACTGGCCGGATTGGACAGAATCCAAAATTTTGGGCAAAACTGGTTCTGCCAGATTTGGTAACCTAAGTTTGGTTGGCAATTTGACTAGGTTATGGTCAGAATTTGGATTTATGTTCTTCATGAAAGTTGTAGGTCTATGTCTCAGCTTTCTGTTGGTAAAATTTTAGGTCAATTGGACCTTTTTACACTGAGTTATGATCAAATGAATAAACACTATTTATTTAGTCATTTTGCCCAGGCAGAATGCAGGTCACCCGGATTAGGGCAATTTTTAGGTCAACTTGGTTTGGTTTTCTGGGCAAGGTTTCTATACCAAAGTTGTGCCATTATGTGTCTAGTTTCATGTCCAATTGGCATTGCACCAATTTAACCTCTACAATTCCATTTATAACTGCCCAAACCTGCTGGACTCATGCTCAGTCGCAGGTCAGCCAAGGCAGCTCACCCATACACAAATGCCAAGCCTCAACTCACTACATTTCCTCATTATACACATTCAAATGGTCACTAATTGACCATTACAAGGTTAATGTGTTAGTAGTATGCCCTAGAGCATATTATTTAGTATGTATCTTGTACATGTTTTTATTAAAGGCATTTCCATTTTTCCGTTTACATAATATATTTATGTGTAATAGAAAAGGTCCATTGATATTTTTTTAGAAATTATATTCTTAAGTTGTTAAGAATATGAGTGACAGTATTTCTAGTACAAAATATCATAAATAGGTTCACAATCGAGGATACTTCATAATAAGGACATGACTTATCCAGAAAGATTGTATTCATGTTTGTTACCAAGTTATTTATATGAGATATAAATAAGATGGAATGGTGAGTCTCATGCCATATAACAAATATGATAGGCACTTATACATGATAAGTAAGCCAAACCAATGACACTTATGACAAGCACATGGAGTTTACTCTTGTCAATGCATTGTCATAAATCATATCAGTGCATATAATCTTTAGACTTGAGATAGCACAGTTATCTTGTATATAGGTGGTTTGAGTTTGATACTGCTTTCATACTTGTACTGTGTATGGGTATATGGGTATATGGGCATGTGTTAGCTCCTACTAGTTATATATGGAGATAAGTGTTGATCAAGATGGAATCTGTTCCTCTAAGTAAATAGAGATAAAATCCTATGTTTATTTAATTGTTCTTGATGTTTCAAGTTCTTGGCCAGGACAGATAGATTTATTCAGAAAGAGTTTCTAATGAGAAAATCTTTTTAATCAAGAACTGGAATTAAAAGAGAACATAATATTCATAGCAAATGGAGTTTGACATAAACCATGACTCCAGCTTGAGTTGGGATTTTGTAACAGAGAGATTCTAGTGCATGGCAACATATGATTATAGGTTCATTTAAGGTAAACCTTATTACTGATTAGGTGGCCATGGCATGCTATGCTAGGTGTTAACCATGATCTATGAGGTGCATAAAATGATTTAGAGAAATCATTTATAGTAAGAAAGAGTTCTGATGATATTAAGAGTTGATATCATGTCTCATTGCTAATTAGTGATGAGCCTAGTAAGTCACACACATATACAAGTTATCACCTAATTAAATATGATTTAATTAATTAATTAAAGAGTTTAATTAATTAATTAAATAGGTTTGGTTTGCAATTAGATTGCAAAGTCCCTAGCATGACTTGAAACCAAATCTAGATTATTGGATGTATAGTATAAGTTAAATTTATATTTAAAGTGTTTAAATATTAATTTAAATTAATGAGAAATTAATTAATAAAGATTAATTAATTAATTTATATTTGATATAAATTGATTAGAAGAAGAGAAATAATTATTTTGGGTTGAGAACTCAAAATTAAGACACAAGGGCATTTTGGTCATTTCACAGGATGACATGTGGCACCATGAGATGGTGACACATGGCATTATACATAAGCTTGCCAAATGTCTTTTAATCATGTAAGATGATTAAAATTAAGATTAAATATAGGTTTGACACTTGGCACAATGTGATTGGGTCAATTAAACCTAGAACCAATCAGAGGGTGACATGTGGTAAGGGTTTAATGTGTTGATCTAGCTATATAAGTGTTGTTATGAAAAAAAAAAAACAATACAACCAGCAGCTGCTCCTCTTTGTGCTGCCACCCAAAGGCTCCTCTCCCTCTCTTCTTCTTCATCTCTCACCAATTCCAAGAGATTAGCAAACAATCTCTTGAATTAAAAATACTAGAAATTGTTTCTAGTGTCCTGTTTACATCTTTAATCTCTTAAAAAGAAAAACTTGATTTTCTAATTAATAGAAAAAGCTTTAGAAGCTGTTCAAGGGCTGCCATAGGTGTTCTTGGTGTGGACAAGCTAGAGGGACAACATCTGGTGTCCTGAAGACTCATCCGAAAGGCACAAATACACTGCAGTGCATCAAGAGGTTAGTGTATTTGTTCTTAATCTAATCTAGGGTTCTAAAATTAAACTGATTAATTTTAAAATCTTAAATGGCAAATAAAGATCCAAAAACATATTAAAAGAGTTTTAATATGTTGTTTATCATTGAAATCAAATAGATAAAAATAAATCTTGTATGATGCATGTGACCCTAGGTGAAAATTTTGGATTCAATGGTATAAACTTGTGTTTTTCATGCTTCCGCTCCTTCAATTGGTATCAGAGCCACTATATTTGCCATTTAAATTGTTGTTTATATGATTTAATTGAGTGTTTTGATCATGAGATGATTTATCCATTGCTGGTTGCAATGGATGTGTGGCGGTATGCTTGAAGAACACCATCTTTGGTGCACCAATTTTGGCTTCCATGGGTGGCTCAAGGTTTGGCTTTTTAATTTGCAATTATTGTATGATCTAAAAGCTCATCCTGTATCTAATTAAATTTTTTAATTAGAATTTTAATCACATAATTAAATTTTGATTCAAATCTGAATTTTAAAAATTGTTTGAATGTGATTCAAATCTGAATTTTAAAAGTTATTTGAATGTGATTCAAATCTGAATTTTTAAAGTTGTTTGAATAATATTCAGATCTAAATTTTTAAAAATTGTTTGAATGTGATTCAAATCTGATTTTTTAAAAATTATTTGAATGTAATTCAAATCTGAATTTTAAGATTGTTTGAATGTGATTCAAATCTGAATTTTTAAATTTGTTTGAATGAGATTCAAATCTGAATTTTTAAATTTATTTAAATCATATTCAAATCTGGTTTTTTAAGTTGAATATGAGATATTCAATTTAATTTAAGTATGTATATTTTATTTAATTGTTAAATAGTGATATGCATGATGAATGATCATGGACTATAAAAGACCAATGTGATTGGATTTAATTTGTTTTATATTTCTTTGGGACTGTAAATTAATTTATTTATTTTAATTTATTTTGGGCATGTATTATTAAGGTTGTAATAATTTTTGGGTTGTAATTTTATTTATTTAGTTCTTGTAAATTCGCCTTGGTATGCCAAGAATTACTATGTAATATTGGATTGCAAGAAGATCAAGGAGGTCAAGAGCATTGGTGGGACCAGTGGGAAGAATTCAATATCAAGTGTTGATTATGTACTCCTTCAGCAACTCTTGTAAAATAAATGAATAAAATGTACCTAGGAATGCCCCGATTCAATTCTTAGTGGCTCAGAATTGAATCCCTTAGAAAGTCATTGATCATACCATATTTACTGCTTGTCCATGAATGCATGAGATGTATGGGAATGTATGCAATTATATGATATATGCATGCTAAATGGATAATGTGCAAAGTGAGACCTTAATAGTAATTAGGATGACCATAAAATCTTTCAAACAAATGATTAAGTTGGAAATGCTATAATTAAAGTAATTATAACATGGCCCTCCATTGGGGCAATTATTTTAAGAAATTTTAAATAGTTGCATAAGATGCAATTAATTTAAGAGATTTTCTTAAGAATAATTATTAAGCATGAGATGTTGTAAATATGTAAATGGTTTGGTGGCCAATATTGGATGTACTTGAGGACATTAAAATTATTTGCATAATTACTGGCTCAATGGGATCAACTTAACTAATGCAAGATAAGTCAATAATGGATGTACCTGAGATTTTAAGCATTAGGGGCTAGGTAAAGGATTGAATCTCACATGAGATGAGATGGGCAAGGAGTTGCTCACTTATAGTTTATTGTAATTCCAATAATGGATGTACCTGAGGATGATCAATAGAATTATAAGAATTCAATTACCCACTAGAAATCCATCCAACTAGGATTTCCGTTTTCTACTTTTGAAGTGTAGGATTTGCTAAGTTAGTGGGAGGACCAATTTGATTAAAAGACCATAATCATTTTGGTTAATTACATGATACATTTACTAATTAATCTAGTTATTTTTTGCAGTTAATTTTCTGATAATAATGAGCACAGAACAACCACCACCATCTAATATCCTTGCAAGCATACTTGATCGCAATAGGTTGATAGGACCTAATCTGTCTGATTGGTTAAGAAATTTGAAACTTGTCCTGAACCTTGAACATATAGGATATGTTCTAGACTCAAATGTTCCTGGTCCCTTACCTCTAGAGGCCACTCAAGAGGAACATGAAACTTTGGACAAGTGGAAGGAGCATGATATGAGAGCTAAGTGTTACATGCTTGCTTCCATGAGTAATGAGTTACAGAAGCAGCATGAGAATATGCAGAGTGCAAGTGAGATCCTCCTTCACCTACAAGAGTTGTATGGTGAGCACAGCTGGAATGCTAGATATGAGATATCTAGGCAGCTGTTCCGCATGAGGATGTCTGAGGGACAGAATATTGGGGATCATGTCCACAAGATGATTCAGCTGATTGAGCAGCTGGAACATCTTGACTTCAACATGAATTTCCAACTACAGACGAATTTGATCCTTCAGTCTGTTCCTGAGTCTTTTGGGAATTTTGTAACAAATTTTCATATGACTAAATAGGAATGCACCTTAGCTGGTTTACTCAACATGCTGGTTATTGCCCAAAAGAATATGCCGGGCAATAAAGGAAAAGAGGTAGCTTTGATTGCATCTTCTTCTGCTAGAAAGTCTAACAAGAAGAAGGGCAATAAGAAAAAGAAATCTCAGATTCCTGGTCCTTCCAAGAAAATAGCTAAGCAGAAAGGGAAGACTAAAGCTGATGGAGGCAAAGAAAAGTGTTTCCACTGCCAGAAGGATGGGCACTGGAAAAGGAACTGCCCAGAGTATCTTGCTTCTCTGAAGGACAAGAAAGATACACCTTCAGAAGGTATGTCCATATCTTGTTATTTAGATTCTGATGATACTCATATTTCATCTACAGCTTGAGTTTTAGATAATGGTGCAAGTTCTCACATTTCTAATGATATGCAGGAACTAGCAAATAGTAGCAGTTTGCATTCTCGAGATGTTAGACTCCGGATAGGCAATGGCTCAACTGTTTAAGCTTTAGCCATAGGATCTAAATCTTTTTACATGTCTGGACATGTTTTGTGTTTGGATAATATTTTATATGTACCTGATGCTTTTAAGAATATCATTTCTATATCTAGTTTGACTAGAAATGGCTATGAATTTCAGTTCACAGATGATGTTTGCAATATTTATTTTGGAAATAAATATGTTGGTTCGGGTTATATGAATGATGGTCTTTATTATTTGGATAATAATGGCAAACACAAAATGAATGCAAGTGATCTAAATGAATGCAATGCCATGGTGAAAACCAACTGTAGTTCAAAATATATTTGGCACTTAAGGTTATGTCATGTTGCAGAAGATAGGATTGCAAAACTGGAGAAAATGGGGATTCTATCCTCATTGGGCTCTGAGCCTACTCCAACTTGTGAATCTTGCCTTCAGGGCAAAATGACTAGATCACCCTTTGTTGGACAAGGGCTAAGGGTTGAAAATGTTTTGGAGCTAATACATAGTGATGTATGTGGTCCATTTAAGGAAATGGCTAGAGGCGATTTTCATTACTTTATTACCTTTACTGATGATAAGTCAAGGTTTGGGTATTTGTATGTGATGAAATACAAACATGAATCCTTTGAAAAGTTCTAAGAATTTAAATCTGAAGTAGAAAATCAGACAGAAAAGAGTATTAAAGCTCTTCGATCAGATCGTGGAGGTGAATATTTGAGTATTGAATTTGATGAATACTTGAGAGAGCACGGCATTGTTTCCTAGCTGACTCCTCCAAGAACGCCACAGCTAAATGGTGTATCTGAAAGGAGAAATCGTACCCTATTAGATATGGTACGTAGTATGATGAGCTATACTGATATGCCAATCTCCTTCTGGGGATTTGCATTAGAATTAGCTTTGTATATTCTGAATAGAATTCCATCAAAATTAGTTTCTTCCACACCTTATGAGATATGGCATGGAAGAAAACCAAGTCTTAAGTATGTTAAGATTTGGGGTTGTACAGCTTATATCAAAAGCTGAACACTGATAAATTGGAAACCAGATCAGAAAAGGGTCGATTTGTTGGATATCCAAAAGAGAGTTTTGGATATTATTTTTATTTGCCTACATCACAAAAGGTTGTGGTGAGTAGAGATGCTACATTTCTTGAACAACAGTTTGCTCAAGAAGGAGGCAAAGGAAGGCAAATAGAGTTAGAATTGGAGAATTCTGACCAACCAACAGATCAGATGGATATAGATCCATCTAGTCAACCTACACCCATTGATGAAACATCTACAGCTATTCCTCGTAGAACAACTAGGGTATCTCACCCACCAGTGAGATATGGTTTCCTTCATGAAGAAGAACAAGAGTTGTCTACTCATGAAGAAGTAGATCATGGAGATGATCCATTTACCTATGAAGAAGCTATATCAGATATAGACTCTTCAAATTGGATTGATGCTATGAAATCCGAAATTGATTCCATGTATAAGAATCAAGTTTGGGATCTTGTTGACCCACCCGAAGGTATTATACCTATAGGGAACAAATGAGTTTTCAAGAAGAAAATTGGTTTTTATGGAAAGGTAGAGACCTATAAAGCAAGGCTAGTAGCGAAAGGGTTTCGCCAAAGGCAAGTAATCGACTATGAGGAGATTTTCTCGCCTGTTGCCATGCTTAAATCAATTAGGATTCTATTAGCAATAGCTGCATACTATGAATCCCAAGATGGTTCCAAAGTGCGCAAGCTAAAGCGATCCATTTATGGGTTGAAATAAGCTTCGAGGAGTTGGAACATCCGTTTTGATAAAGCCATTAAGTCATTTAGCTTTATCAAAAATGAGGATGAGCCATGTGTATATAAGAAGGTTAGTGACAATGATATCACTTTCCTTGTCTTATATGTGGATGACATACTATTGATGGGTAATAACACAGGTATGTTGACAACTGTAAAGGTATGGTTGTCGAAAACATTCTCTATGAAAGACTTAGGGGAGGCAACCTATATTCTTAGGAGTCGCATCTATAGAGATAGAGCGAAAAGAATAATTGGTTTATCCCAAAGTCTATACTTGGAAAAGATGTTAAAGAGGTTTAACATGCTTGATTCTAAGAGAGGATTGTTACCAGTGAGACATGGTATCCACTTTTCTAAAGAAATGTCTCCAAAGACACCTGAAGAAAGAGATAAGATGGCCAGGATTCCATATGCTTCGGCTATTGGAAGTTTAATGTATGCAATATTGTGTACTAGGCCAGATATCGCATATGCTGTTAGTTTGACTAGCAGGTATCAATCCAATCCAGGTTTGGAACGCTGGATAGCTGTTAAGAATATCCTTAAGTACTTGAGAAGAACTAAGGATTTATTCTTGATCTATGGAGGTGGAGACTTGTAATTGGATGGTTATACTGATTCTGATTTCCAATCAGATATCGATGATAGAAAGTCTACCTTTGGGTATGTGTTCTTTTGTAATGGAGGTACAGTCAGTTGGAAGAGTTCCAAACAGAGCACGACTGCAGATTCCACTACCAAGGCTGAGTATATTGCTGCATCAGATGCTGTAAAAGAAGTTGTTTGGATATAAGGAATACCGGTCTGACTAGAAATCCAAACACATAGAAAGGCCCTACCAAATTATCAGAAAGATAGTTGGGCAAGACAATATAGCCATGCAGAAAATTGCATCAGCTGAAAAATTCAGCTGATCCATTCACTAAGCCTTTGTCACAAGCTCAGTTAGACTGACATCTTGAGAAGATGGGTCTAAGGTATTGTAATGAATGGCTCTAGTGCTAGTGGGAGATTATTAGTATTATGCCCTAGAGCATATCATCTAGTATGTATCTTGTACATGTTTTTATTAAAAGCATTTTCACTTTTCCGTTTACATAATATATTTATGTGTAATAGAAAAGGTCCATTGATATTTTGTTAGAAATTCTATTCTTAAGTTATTAAGAATATAAGTGAAAGTATTTCTAGTACAAAGTATCATAAATAGGTTCATAATCGATGATACTTTATAATAAGGACATGACTTATCCAGAAAGATTGTATTCATGTTTGTTCCCAAGTTATTTATATGAGATATAGATAAGATGGAATGGTGAGTCTCATGTCATATAACAAACATAATAGACACTTATACATGATAAGTAGGCCGAACCAGTGATACTTATGACAAGCACATGGAGTTTACTCTTGTCAATGCATTGTCATAAATCATATCAGTGCATATAATCTTTAGACCTGAGATAGCACAGTTATCTTGTATATAGGTGATTTGAGTTTGATACTGCTTTCATACTTGTACTGTGTATGGGTATATGGGCATGTGTTGGCTCCTACTAGTTATATATGGAGGTAGGTATTGATCAAGATGAAATCTGTTCCTCTAAGTAAATAGAGATAAAATCTTATGTTCAATTAATTATTCTAGATGTTTCAAGTTCCTGGCCAGGACAAATAGATTTATTCAGAAAGAGTTTCTAATGAGAAAATCTTTTTAATCGAGAACTGGAATTAAAAGAAAACATAATATTCATAGCAAATGGAGTTTGACATAAACCATGACTCCAGCTTGAGTTGGGATTTTGTAACAGAGAGATTCTAGTGCATGGCAACATATGATTATAGGTTCATTTAAGGTAAATCTTATTACTAATTGGGTGGCCTGGTATACTATGCTAGGTGTTAACCATGTTCTATGAGGTGCATAAAATGATTTAGAGAAATCATTTATAGTAAGAAAGAGTTCTGATGATATTAAGAGTTGATATCATGTCTTATTTCCAATTAGTGATGAGCCTAGTAAGTCACACACATACACAAGTTATCACCTAATTAAATATGATTTAATTAATTAATTAAAGAGTTTAATTGATTAATTAAATAGGTTTGGTTTGCAATTAGATTGCAAAGTCCTTAGCATGACTTGAAACCAAATCTAGATTATTGGATGTATAATATAAGTTAAATTTATATTTAAAGTGTTTAAATATTAATTTAAATTAATGAGAAATTAATTAATAAAGATTAATTAATTAATTTATATTTGATATAAATTGATTAGAAGAAGAGAAATAATTATTTCGGGTTGAGAACTCAAAATTAAGACACAGGGGCATTTTGGTCATTTCACAGGGTGACATGTGGCACCATGAGATGGTGACACATGGCATTATACATAAGCTTGCCAAATGTCTTTTAATCATGTAAGATAATTAAAATTAAGATTAAATATAGGTTTGACACTTGGCACAATGTGATTAGGTCAATTAAACCTAGAACCAATCAGAGGGTGACTTGTGGCAAGGGTTTAATGTGTTGACCTAACTATATAAGTGTTGTTATGAAAAAAAAAATAATACAACCAGCAGCTGCTCCTCTTTGTGCCGCCACCCAAAGGCTCCTCTCCCTCTCTTCTTCTTCATCTCTCACCAATTCCAAGAGATTAGCAAACAATCTCTTGAATTAAAAATATTAGAAATTGTTTCTAGTGTCTTGTTTACATCTTTAATCTCTTAAAAGGCAAAACATGATTTTCTAATTAATAGAAAAAGCTTTAGAAACTGTTCAAGGGCTACCATAGGTGTTCTTGGTGTGGACAAGCTAGAGGGACAACATCTGGTGTCCTGAAGACGCATCCGAAAGGCACAAATACACTGCAGTGCATCAAGAGGTTAGTGTATTTATTCTTGATCTAATCTAGGGTTCTAAAATTAATCTGATTAATTTTAAAATCTTAAATGGCAAATACAGATCCAAAAACATATTAAAAGAGTTTTAATATGTTGTTTATCATCGAAATCAAATAGGTAAAAATAAATCTTACATGATGCATGTGACCCTAGGTGAAAATTTTGAATTCAATGGTATAAACTTGTGTTTTTCATGCTTCCGCTCCTTTATAATGAACCATTACATGAGCAAACCCTAATATTGTTCAAATGTCCAAGTTTTCAAGTTCCATTTATGCATTACACTTGCCTTACACTTGTACTTAAATGTTCAATCACTCATCTCATGTCAAGGGCAGCTCATAAACCCTTTACTTCAAGAAAATTCATCAAACCCTAACCATCCCTAAGCTGCCAAAATTGTAGGGATGAATATACATAAATTTTATTTTATTTTTCTTACAATTTCCACTTATCTCATGGCATTAAACACGAATTAAACAAGAAAGGGAGGAGATTGGTCACTAACCTCTATTGATCTCTCTACCAAGTTCCCAAATCTCCCTTTTTCCTTCTTCTTTTTGCTTGCTAGATGTTGTTTAAGGTGTGAGGAAGAGGTTTTGTGAAGCAAAATTAAAATCTTATGGTAGTTTATCAAGGAATTTTAAAGAGAAATGTTGATCAACAATGGTGAGAGAAGAGAGAGGAAGGAAGCCGGCTAAAAATGAAGAAGATGTAGCAGATTTTGTGTTTGTTTTTACTTCATTTTAGTTATATTTATCTCATTTTAATTGGTTTGTCAATTTCTAATTGGTGGAAAGCTTTTTAATAATGTCATCCAATGTCATAAATCCAATTTAATTCCATTTTCCTTTTATTTTGTTTTCTTATTTTCATTTCTCATTTTTTATTACACTTCTAGTAATATTTATTCACATTTTATGTCATAATAATTATTTACTTAACTGGACAAGTTGGCAAAAAATCACCTTTGAGGGCGAAATGACCAAAATGCCCTCAATTTGGCTTAACATACTAAAATTGTCTGTACCGATTGAAAAATTTTTCAAAGCATTTTCTTGGCATTCTAATGCCATAGGAACCTCAATGACCCTTCTCTGGAGTCCCAAAAATTATTTTATGAATTTTCCCTCGGGTCTAGGGCTTCTAGTTGCAAGAACCGTAACTTCCCACTAGGTGACCCATCGCTAGGGCATCGGCTTATTTAACTTGGTTGTATTTTATTTCTAAAATTTTTTCTAAATTTTTCTTATTAATATTTGAGTTAATTATGGTTCCTCACTTTAGTGTAAATATTTTTCTGGACGTTCTAACTGTCCGGACCCACACTGATCACCGGAACAGTAGAATGTACGGAGTTGCTACAGGGAGGGTGTTACAGTCCAAGCATGGAAACAATGTGCAAAGGTGTCTCCGCGAAATAGCTAGCGATAAATCTATCGAGAACAAGTGCATCTTCATGTATCAAGCTAAGTAAGGATGTTACACACCCTTTCACGGCTGCTTCATAGAGCTTTTTCTCCATCAACTTATTGTGCATCTTCATGAGTGCTCATCTAAAGCAATAATCTCTATATATTCAAACCTTTACTACAATAACTAAGAGGAAGGATGCAGGTTTTAGGTTTCCTCTAAAATAAGGAGCTACATAATGCAAATGACAAGCATTAGATAAAAAGAAAAAAAAATTCCCAGGATTTTCATAATATTCTAGTTCATATTCCTAAAACACATCGAGCAATTAGATTATCTCATCATATTCCTTCCAACATATTTCTCATGGCAACACTTGTCAGCAGGATCCAATAAGCTCCAACAACAAAAATGTTGAATTGTAATTGTCCATTTAGAAATAGCTAGTACGGACAACATAATAGGTAAAGCTTGAAACTTTTTCAAGAAAAGAGTGAGCGGATAATTTTTAACAGTTGTCCCTGAATTTGTATGGTTGTAATATTAGTCATTCAACTTAAAATATAATATAAGACCCTCTCAACTTTCAAATTTTATACATCTAACTTCCAATTACTGATTTTCTAGTTAGATGTTGACGTAAACAGGTTCAGCGTTGCACTTAGTTAGCATTTTTCTCTACTTTTTTTTTATAAAAAATATAAAATTATTATCTCTACACATGAAAAATTATTTTTTCTATAAAAAGGAGAAAAATTCAATTTACACATGAATTCAATTTACACACGACTTGAGAGAGGAAAGAGAAATAATGACTAAGCCCATGCTAAAACTGTTCAAGTAATTTACACACGACTTGAGAGAGGAAAGAGAAATAATGACTAAGCCCATGCTAAAACTGTTCAAGTCAACGTCTAACTGAAAAATCAGTGATCGGAGGTTAGAAGGATTTTACTATGTAAAATTTGAAAATTAAGGGAATTTTATTTTATATTTTTAAATTGAGTGACTGTAGTGTTACAACTTCAATTAAATATAAAATTTTATAAGAAATAATTAATCAAAATAAGAAATTAATAAATAAAAAAAATATTATTAATCTATCTATTATATACAAAAATTAAAAAAAAAAACAAACGTGTTTATAGTGACAGATAAATAATTTATCGCTAATAATACATAATAAACAACCATAACCTATCAAGTAATTTAAATTCATCGCTAATACTATTTAGAGATAAAAAGATGCATCGCTAATAATTAAACACTTAGTGCCTTCCAAAACTTATTGCTGCTAAACTTTTAGCGATAGAAAATTTGTCATTAAATCCTTTATGATGCCAATTCTATAACATACTATATTGTTACTAATAATTTTTAGCGACGAAATATTTATCACTAAATACATAATAATTTCATTTTCTAATATTACAATAATTAATATAAACTAAAATTTTAATATTATTTTAATAATAATTCTATTTATACTAAAAGAACTTATTATAAATGTTAATATAGTAACTCTATAATTATAATCTTATAAATATTATTAATTCCCTAAAATATTTAATTTATTTTGATAAAATTAATAAAAAATTAGACATGAAATATTATTTTTTTAATTTATTTTTTAATTGTTTTACATATCAATTAAATTATAATTTTAAATTTTATTTAATTTTTTAATATATATAACTGGAAAAGAGGGAAATAATTGGAGGAGAAAAATATCATTCACATTATTATAAAATCATTATTAAAAAATTAAACATTTAATTAAAATAATTATAAAAATAGTATTAAGAAATTAAATATTTTAAATAAAAATTTATTGTTAACTAATTATTAAAATAAAAATTTTAAAATTTTAAATTCAATTTAAGTAGATGAACTACATTATTTGACATGTACTTATAGCCTTTTTTTAGTTATTTATATTGATAAAAATATAGTTTTAATAATCTTAAATTTATTTTTATAAATAAAAAATTTTATTTATTTCATTTTTATTAAAAATAAAAATGAAAATAAATAATTTAATATTCTCAAATTATTGTTAAATATAATACTCAACTCAACTCAACTAAGCCTTTATCCAAAAAATTTGGGGTCGGCTATATGGATTCGCTTTCTCCACTCTAAACGATTTTGGATCAAATCCTCAAAAATATGTAATCCTCCAAGTCAATTTAAGTCTACCCTTTTTTTTTCTTTCTATCGTCTAACCTAATGTGCTCTACTTGTCTAACTGGAGTCTCCGTATGTCTACGCTTCACATGACCAAACCACCTCAATCTTCCTTCTCTCAACTTATCTTCAATTGGTACCACTCCTACCTTTTCTCTAATACTCTCATTACGGACTTTATCTAGTCTAGTATGGCCACTCATCTGCCTTAACATTCTCATCTCTGCAACTCTTATCTTAGACGCATACGACTCTTTCAGTGCCCAACACTCACTACCATATAACATAGCTGGTCGTATGGCTATACGGTAAAATTCTCCTTTCAACTTATTGGGAATCTTACGATCACATAAAACTCCCGTGGCATATCTCCACTTCAACCATCCGGCTTTAATCCTATGACTAACATCCTCCTCACATCCCCCATCTACTTGAAGGACTGAGCCTAGAAATTTAAAGTGATTACTTTGGGACAGTACAACTCCATTCAAACTAACTCCTTCCCTATCATTTTTTTGGCTTTCACTGAATTTGCAATGCATGTATTCTGTCTTCGTTCTACTTAACTTAAAACCCTTTGACTCTAGAGTACTTCTCCAAAGCTCTAGCTTTCTATTGACTCCTTCTCGTGTCTCATCTATCAGAACAATATCATCCGCAAACATCATGCACGAAGGAATACTCTCTTGTATATGTTTCATCAATTCATCTAAAACTAATATAAAAAGGTAAGGGCTTATAGCTGATCCTTGGTGTAATCCAATTGAGGTCGAAAAATATCTTGTGTCCCCTCCCACTGTACGCACAATAGTAGTTACTCCATATATATTTTTCAACACTTGTATGTACCTAATAGATATCCTCTTTTATTCTAACACATTCCATAAGACATCTCTTGGAACACTATCATAAGCTTTCTCCAAATCAATAAAAACCATGTGTAGATCTTTCTTTACATCTCTATATTTCTCCATCAAGCTTCTAATGAGAAAGATCGCTTTCATAGTTGAACGACCGGGCATGAAACCAAATTGATTGAGAGATATAGAAATATCATGACGTAGTCGATGCTCCACAACTCTCTCCCACAACTTCATAATATGACTCATGAGTTTAATTCCCCTATAGTTTGAGCAACTCTGTATGTCTCCCTTATTTTTAAAAATAGGTACTAAAATACTCATCCTCCATTCATCAGGCATTTTCTTTGAGTTTAGAATCTTATTAAATAATTTAGTTAACCATGTCACTCCAATATCTCCCAAACACTTCCACACTTCAATTGGTATTTCATCGGGTCCACAGGCTTTACTCGCTTTTATTCTCTTAAGTGCTTCCTTTACTTCTAAAATCTAATCCTTCTAGTATAATTCACATTCTTTTCTATTGTTCTATAGTCTATATTTACGCTATTACCATTTTGACTATGATTAAAGAGATCATTAAAATAATTTCTCCATCTTTCTTTAATGTCCTCATCTTTCACCAACAATTTTCCTTCTTTGTCCTTAATGCACCTAACTTGATTAAGATCTTGACATTTCCTTTCTCTCCTCCTTGCTAATCTATAAATATCTTTCTCCCCTTCTTTAGTTCCAAGTTTCTCATATAACTTTTCAAAGGCCTGTGCTCTTACTTGACTAACTGCCTTTTTTGCCTCTTTCTTTACTATCTTGTGCTGTTCATATGCCTCTTTATTATCACATTTAGGTAATTTCTTATACCATTCCCTTTTTCTCTTCACTGCCTTTTGTACTTCCTCATTCCACCACCATCTCTCTTTTGAGGGTGGTCCATGTCCTTTAGACTCTCCAAGTACTTTTCTAGCTACTTCTCTAATCTTGGATACCATCTGTATCCACATATCATTGGCATCCATACCCAGCTTCCATACTTCGGACTCGAGAAGCTCATTTTTGAACTTCACTTGCTTTACTCCTTTGAACTCCCACCACTTTGTTCGAGCTACACTATTTCTTCTGACTTTACTTGAATTGTTCCTAAACTTGATATCCAAGATCACCAACCGATATTGACTTGTTAAAGCCTCTCTTGGAATGACCTTGCAATCCTTGCATAAAGCTTTATTTGTCTTTCTGGTTAAGAGGAAGTCGAATTGGCTTCTATGTTGCCCACTTTTGAAAGTCACTAAATGTGACTCTCTTTTTATAAAGTAGGTATTTGCTAGTATTAGGTCATATGCCATAGCAAAATCCAGGATGCTTTTTCCCTCCTCATTTCGACTGCCAAAACCAAAACCTCCATGAACATTCTCATAACCTTGTCTATCACTTCCTACATGTCCATTCAAATCTCTACCAATGAAAACATTCTCTTCATTCGGTATGCTTTGCATTAAATCATCCATATCTTCCCAAAACTTTTGTTTACTCTCACTGTCTAGTCCTATTTGTGGAGCATAAGCACTAACTATATTTATTATTTCTCCTTCTAGTACTAGCTTTACTAGTATAATTCTATCTCCTACTCCTTTCACAGCTATTACTGCGTCTTTCAATGTCTTGTCATGATTATGCCCACTTCATTTTTGTTTCTCTACTTTCCGGTAAACCACAGTTTGTACCCTGAATTACCCACTTCCTTACTTTTCTCTCCTACCCATTTAGTCTCCTGAATTGTTAAATATAATAAATTAAAAAAAAATTTATTGAAAAATTTAATGAAATTATTATAATTGAATTTTAATTTTGACTAATTTAAATAAATAGAATAAAACTAATACTAATTTTACAATTTTAATAAAATGAACTTATAAAATTTTAAATAAAAGTAGAAAAATATTTAAAATTTTTTTATTAATTAGTCTTATTTTCAAATTAATTTTACTCTTTACATCAATAAAATATTATAATTTATAATTATACTAAATATTTTAAAAAATACAATTTATAAAAATTATTTACACTTTATTTAAACAATTAGTTATTTAAAATAAATTTTAATTTTATATTAAAATTTAATAAAAAAAATCATAATATCAAATTTAAATGGAAGGTTTGATTTGGATTCCATAAATATTCCATTCCAAAAAAAAAAGAGAGAAAGTTCAAAATAATTGGATTTTTTTTTTCTTTGGACATTGGGGTGCTCGTTGTCGCAAGGGTTTTGCGGTTGCCGGACGATTCTCACCGAAGTGAGAAAAGTGAGGAGTCGCCACTTTAATTTTGAGAGAAATTAAAGAAAATCGTTTGTAAAGATTAAAACCACTTCAAAAACAGAGATTCTAGGTTCGGGGTCCGTATACGGGTGGGGAAGGTGTTAGGCACCCCACCTCGTCCCTCAACGAGGGTAAACAAATTTAACGGTGTACTTTTCATAACTTAATATTGATAATTTGGGGTTGGAGTTATAATGTTGGTCCCTATTAGAAGGAACGTTTGATATTCCACTATTTTGGGTTTCCCAAGAACATGGGTATGTGGGGTGACCCTTCAGTGGATTGATATTGTACAATAGGTATTTTGGGAATTAATATGAATACTGAAGTTATGATGTTTTTTTTTAAGGGAATTTTGCTTCATAAGTATGGGCGCCTTGAAGAGGACCTTCCATCGGGCCTCAACATAATGCTCTAGGCACTTTGGAAGAACTCTCCCTCCGATCCCTTGTTTAAAACATATAGAGAGTTTCATAACAGAAGTATTAAGATTAAAGGAGGAAGGACTCTCTCCCTCTCTGAAATATTTATTAGAATTTTTATTGAGAATTTGGGAAAGGACTCTCTCCCGACCTCTCGATATATTTTAAGTTCGAGCTGAGAAGTAGGGTAAGAACTCTCCCCTGATCTCTTAGTGTGTTAAGAACTTAAGTTGAGAACTTGGGTAAAAACTCTCCCCTGATCCCTTAATATGTCTTACTAAAAGTTCAAGCTGAGAACTCGAATAAGAACTCTCCCCCGATCTCTTAGTGTGTTAAGAATTTAATTTGAGAACTCGGGTAAGAACTCTCCCCCGATCTCTTAGTGTATTAAGAATTTAAGTTGAGAACTCAAGTAAGAACTCTCTACCGATCTCTTAATATGTCTTAATAAAAGTTTAAGCTGAGAACTAGGGTAAGAACTCTCCCTCGATCTCTTAAGATGTATTTGTCAATATATTTTGTTAAGAGTTTAAGCTGAGAAGTCGGGTAAGAACTTTTTCTCGATCTCTTAAAATATTTTAATTTGAATTTTAGTTGAGAGAATTTAGGTAAAGGGTCTTTCTTGGTCCCTTTTATATGGGAATGAAGTATAGGAAACCCCTGTGTAAAGCTGTCCTAGCCTACGGGACCGTATAACTAGATGGCGGATGATAGGCCGAACTCCTTGCCGATCTTTTGCATGATCGCTTTATCAGAACTCTTTGATTTGTGACATCCGATCTCTTTTTAGCCGCTCACCCGGGATCCGAACTTGTCTTGATTCTTGATCTATTGACTCATCGTCTAGGCTCGGTCCAAGGCCCGATATCATAACTGACCTAATCTTGTTTCCAACCTATTTGACCTTTGCTACACCTATCTTCTTTTATCATTTTTCATTTATTCAGACCAAAAACTCTCATGTTAAAGTACTCCTACCTATATTCTTTAGAGTATTTACGAGTCACCAATGACTCGAACATCTACTCTCGAAAGGAATGAAAACTAGGTGACTATAAATGGAGTTTACGAATGAATAAAAAGAAGACACAGGAAATAACTACGGGCCTAGATAACCTATTCTGAGATTTAGTGTGACTGGATATAAAAGAAGCTTTAAAAGAAAACTGGAGAAAACAAACCAAGGATATTCAACAAAATGACAGTTTAGACGCTTACCTGTGGAAAGTTGAGGAGACAGGCGAGCTGACTCTGGTATCCACAAATCTTGGAGAGGTGAAAGCTGATGGCCGAAGGACTTGAGCTTACCCGAGGTAATGGGAATAGATCGGAACGAATTTGAGCTCGGAGGGTAATGCATAGATACTAGGCTGGTGGGAATGAGGCGGAGTGAAGATGGTTTCACAGAGTAGTGCACAGTTACTAAAAATGAAAACCTCAGGATTTAGAGCTTCCTTAGATGAAATACTTCAGAAAACTAGTTTCTAAAGTTTCTCAACACTTTAAAAGGTCCGAATGACAAGCAGCAAGACTTAATCAAAGCTTAGAGTCTTTCCACGATAATCACTACTTTTTCCTTTTACAGTGTTGCATGCAGGTATTTATAGGGAATAGGTGTCCAAAATGAAGGGTCGGGATCTTATTAGGGGGAGGCTAAAGGCTTAGATTCAAAAGGACATAATCTGATGTCTGAGAATTAAAGAGAATCAAAATGGAGGGTCCGAATTTTGTTTAGAATATCTGTCCTTTCTCCCCTTAATCCAACGGTCAAGGGTCTTGCCTTACAAAATGGATCCAAAGGCTAGGAATAAAAGGCATCGAATCTGTCATTTGCTTTTGATCTGAGGGTTCCAGATCCATCCTTACAATTATACTCAACGGTATAGATCGAGATGTACAGGGCTGCTTTAACCGTTTTGGCATCTGGTGGCTAGGAGGGTGTCCTTGCGAATGAGATGTGTGGTGAGGATCTGATCATGCCTGCAATGCTTTAACTAACTCGGATTTAATGGTGGGGGAAGCTAATTAAAAGTCATGATCGGTAGTTATTCAACTCCTTGAGTTCTTCGATCTTACGAATCATTCCTTGCTTTTCCGATCTTCCCATTATGACCATCCCCTTTTAGGGTCATTATTCCGATCCCTATCTCTTGCATCGGGTCCCCTCTTATTTCCCGATCTCTCTCATTCCTGATCTTTCCTCCCTATCTATCTTGCATTGGTCAAAGCAATAAATTCTTCAGTTACCGATGCGTTTGCTTCGGGTTCTGTTATGCAATAAATGCTAGGGCCCTATACATATGCCGAGGGATTTTCCTTTGCATGTTCACAACCTTCTCCGGTGAACCTTCAATGTTTCATTCTTCAGTTCTTGGCTTGTTCGGTAAGAATACTTCCCATGACAACCATTTTAATCTTTTTCGGAATGCTTTCTTTGTTCATTTCCCCAAAATGAGCAACTCCGGTGATCAGAGGTTTATGAGGGTGTCATTCGATAATGGCAAGGGAACTGGACTAATTAACTGATCAAGGTCAAAACTAACTAATGCACTGATCTCGGATCGGCCCATCGGCATAGCTTGTAGACCGATCTCTAACAAGAGGATCGCTAATTTCAATCTTAATATCGGTGATCGCCCCTTGAAGTTCACTTGGTTCCTTACCATCTCGAGGGTCCTGGTTGCAGCTAGGTTCTGGTTGATGATATCAACAATGACGCCGCTCAATATCATGAGAGTCATAGTCACCCCACCTGAGCTGTAAATCTGTCCAGTATTTATTGCTGGATTTCTGATCAAACACATCTTTTGATTCAGCCACAAGACTAGGCTTTGACGTAGGCCAGCTTTTTGGGCTTAGGAGTAGTCTTAAGCTAGGTAGAATGTAGTGCTGATTTTGAGAGATCGCCCAAATGATATAATCTGATCTTTTGAAATTGCCCAAATGATGTAATCAGATCTTTTGAGATCGCCAACTGATGTAATCAGATCTTTTGAGATCGCCCAAATGAAGTAATATGATCTTTTGGAAATGAAATGAAATTTTTACTTGAATGTTTTTGTTTTGTTATTGCATTGGTTATTTTTTCGATCTTCGATAAGTGTACTCGATCTGATCCCTAGACGAATCGCCATTCACCGATCTATGGGTTTGGAAATTTGATCAATCCGATGACCTTAGCTGACCGATCTCATTTATCCAATTTTTTTACTATGTTTCTAGAACCTTCTTGCGACGTGTCAAAGAGGCGGCCTGGTCCCGCTAACCGATGCATCACTTGGGACTTCATGAGCATTTAATGCTCATATGGGTATAAATAGGGGAAAGGTGAGTCATTTGTTTCCTTATGTCATTTTCAGACCATTCCCTAGCGATTTTAACACTTCCTCTCGCTTTCTAAAGTTTTCAGGCACCGATTCACACTCCGGTAAGGGTTTTGATATTTTCTCGGTTAATTTTCCTTTTTATTTTTTGAAAATGAGTGGTACTGAGGGTTAGAGAGCTGCGAGCCCACCTTCCGTCCATATTTCGTAGACCTCGAAAGAAGGTGACGTGATTAGACTAGGCGGACGATCTAACACAACCATCATCCCGATTACTGGTTCGGCTACCAGAACGAAGTGAGGAATGTCTTCGAGAAAGGAAAACCTGCCAGTTGATGAACTGCCATAGTCCTTAGATAAACTGATCTCCAATCCATATGTCAAGAATACAATCTGCAGATCGACTCTTTTGAACTGATCAAATGCCATGGCGATCTTCGGGCTGATTACTTCTTTGAAGAAGGCGATCTTATCATAGTGTATGAGGAGCAGTTGAAGTCCGGGCTCCGTTTTCCCTTGAATGGATTTTACAAGGCTGTTCTAAAATTTCACAATGTCTCGGTAGCTCAAGTGCATACAAACTCCTGGCGGACTTTAATAGCCTTCAGATGACCTCTGCGGAGCCAAGAGACTAGAGCCCACTGTTAAGGTCTTTGTCGAGCTGTATAGGCTTGCCCGAAGAAAGGATGATGAATTCTGGTTCTTTCAGGCAAAGCTGAACGGCGGGCTTTTCACCAATCTCTCTTCTTCGTTGAAGAACTAGAAGGATCGATTTTTCATCCTTAGGAGCAAGGATCAAAATGGCTTTGAGGGGATCCCACGTAATTAGAATTATTTGGTCCCCCAAGTCCCTAAGAAGCTTACTTTAAATAAAGATGAAGACGCCATGGTGAAGGAATTAAAAACTCAGGCGGCCACCCATAAATATTCATGCTTAGATGCGGTCATGGTCGAAGTGAAATGGTGGATGATGCGGCTGATCTCCGATGAAGATTACGAGCTTCAGCTTTTTGACCTCGGTCTTACTACCGTTACAATCCAGATCTCTAGTCTTTTAATCTTAGCGAACTCACTGACTTCTTCTTTGTGCAGGTATGGCGAGTGGTGACACTTCCAAAGAGAGCCGCAAGCGAAAGAGGGAGGTCTCCCAAAAGGTACGAGCGATGAAAGAGGCTACTACCACAGCTGCTCAAACACCTCGACGAGACTTGGTAGAAGTACCAATCTCCCCTCCTCGACCTCAGGAGCAGCCGGTCTCGAAAGTAGAGGTCGTCGTCTCTCCACCTCAGCAGATTGAATGTTCGCCTGCCCCTATCTCTTCCAATGTAGAAGGCGAGTCTTCTGGCCCTCCTGTTATAACTCTCTCTCGAGGAGCTCAACTCCTTATCCAATCGCTGAAAAGAAACCGTTCCACCTAAGGGAATCCTGGTCTAGCTAAGGTCATGGGCGCTTCCATCTGCTTCCAAGAAGATCGGAATTGGTTGGCTGAGGAGAGTATTGACAATATTCTAACTCAAACAATGAGTTTGGGCTTGGAGGCTATTGCAAACCAACACGTGATCAGAGAAAAAGCCCACGTCTTAAGGAAGGAGATTTTTAAGGCGGTCCAGGATGCATCAGCTACAAAGGCTCAGCTCACCACTGCCAATGATTACATCGTCAAACTAGAAGATTGGGTGAAGCATTGCGAAGAGAGGATAGCTGAAGTGGAGCAGGAACTTGAAGTCTCCTAGGCTGGTTGATCTACTGATCTCGCTCGTTTTTCTGAGGAACTTCGAGTGAAGGAGGAGGAGCTCTAAGCAAAGGAGGAGGAGAGCACTACAAAAGAGGCTGGGGCATATGTGAACGCCCATAATGACCTCCTGTCCGAACTAAAGAAGCGTTATCCTAAGGAGGACTTCTTCTGGATGGATAAGCTCATCCCAGAGGCTGAAGAGGACAGCGATGAGGAGAACGAGGGTGAGGAGGAAGAGAGGAATGTAACTGGGGCGCATGGCGGAGAAGCCCCCCCTTGCTAATTGATTTGTATACATTTTATTTTTGAAATGAATTGAAGTCTTTTATATTCAATTTCTTGATGAGATCGGAAAGCATCCAAACCAAACTGTCTGAGTACTTAACTGATTGAATGCAGTTGAACATTAAACCTGAGAGCGACTATTAATCAAAAATATCAAATTACTCTGAAAGATCGGAAAAATGTTACACGCGAACATGAGATCAGACGGAGCCATGACCAAATATCGAATGGAACTTTAGAATATTAGAATTGCAAAGATTTGACACTGACTTGAACTTTTAAGGTCGGAAGCATTATTAGATCGGATAAAAACCTTAACTTCATTTTGAGGAATATCTGGACAATTCGAGCGAGAAGCCCAATCACAATATTAGTCAAATGTAATTCTGCGATATTTGTACATAGAGAGATCGGAGAACAACAGCAGGCAAGATTGGATGGTCCGGAGATTCAATATTAACTTGAACTCATTTGATAAAGACCAAGAGATCGGAAAGTAATCTAACTTGTGTGTGAGATCGATTTGCTCTAGGGATGAGCGATCAGTAAGTTTGAAAAAGCTACTTATGATTGGGACATTGGTTGAGAACGGATAATAAAGTTTCAATTTTAAAAGATCCTTGCCTTCGAAGGTCGGCCAAAATATGATGTCTAAAGCTGCCTCTCTTTACATAATTTCTATTAAAGAGAATGAAATTCTCTTATAGAGGAATCATGAAAAGATTTAGAACCATATTTTGGACAGCTGGGATATTGGAACCAAGGATCAATAAGAAATTAAATGCTGAAAATTAAAATCAACTTGCGTATTGAACCCAGAGGTTGATGACAGGAAATTAAATGCCAAAAATTAAAATCAACTTGGATCTTGAACCTAGAGGTTGATAACAGGAAATTAAATGCTAAAAATTAAAATCAACTTGGATCTTGAACCCAGAGGTTGATGACAAAAAATTAAAAGCTGAAAATTAAAATCAACTTGGATCTTGAATCCAGAGGTTGATGACAAGAAATTAAAATGCTGAAAATTAAAATCAACTAGGATCTTGAATCCAGAGGTTGATAACAAGAAATTAAATGCCAAAAATTAAAATCAACTTGGATCTTGAATCCAGAGGTTGATGACAGGAAATTAAATGCCAAAAATTAAAATCAACTTGGATCTTGAATCCAGAGATTGATGATAGGAAATTAAAATGCCGAAAATCAAAATCAACTTGGATTTTGAATCCAAAGGTTGATGACAGGAACTTAAAATGCTGAAAATTAAAATCAACTTGGATCTTGAATCTAGAGATTGATGACAAGAAATTAAAATACCGAAAATTAAAATCAACTTGGATCTTGAATCCAGAAGTTGATGACAGGAAATTAAAATGCCAAAAATTAAATCAACTTGGATCTTGAATCCAGAGGTTGATGATAGGCAATTAAATGCTGAAAATTAAAATCAACTTGGAACTTGAATCCAGAGGTTGATGACAGGAAATTAAATACTGAAAATTAAAATTAACATGAATCTCGAATCCAGAGGTTGATGATAGGAAATTAAAATGCTAAAAATTAAAATCAACTTGGATCTCGAATCCAGAGGTTAATGACAGGAAATTAAAATAATGAAAATTAAAATCAACTTGGATCTTGAATCCAGAGGTTGATGGCAGGAAAATAAATGCTGAAAATTAAAGTCAACTTAGATCTTAAACCCAGAGGTCGATGATGTCACACCTTACCCCACTGTAAGGCATAACATGATCCCGTAGAATACCTAATGAACTACCAAACTTCACCTACCGATAACTCATTAAGTACCCTACAAGGGATTTTAAACAATTTTCTTACTTTTGTCAAGTGGTGAGCATTTTCTAGTAAGTACTTAAAACATTTAGTTAAAATTAAAACTAGTTAATATTTTTGGTCCATTTTAGTTTTCCGCAAATTCTATAAAAATTTTGACAGAGTTTCCTCTGTATTTTGAGAAAACCGTTCTTCAAATACCTGTAAAAAGCACTTCTAAAAGTTTTTCTCAATTACTACTTCAATTTCACCATCAAACTCAATCAACTTCACACTCATTTCAATAAATTTCTCAAAATACTAGCAATACATTTCATTCAAATTAAATAAAATAGTTTCATTCATATTTTATTAAAGACAAAACAATTTATATACATTCTTACAAAATTTATATCAAAAGAAATACAAACTAAACTTTATTACAAACTTCATACAAATTTTTTGTACAACTGCTCAAGACCCATTTACATGTCCATACATTTAAGTGCAATATATACATCAAGAAAATATTTACAGTTAGGGTATAAATTATACCCGAAGACTTCAAGTTGATGGTTCCTCACACCTCAGCAGCTCAGTCTGCTGCTCCTCTAATCTCTGTATCTGCGACAGCAATAAAAGCTATCGCTGAGTACTAGGACTCAGTGGTGCACAATATACTAAAATAATCTTTATGCAAAACTTAAAGCACATTTATTCAAAGATTTGGCTAAACAAGAAAATTAAATACAAATCATGCATTGTGAGATTTTAAATGTAAACCAAGTTCATTTCAAAGTATCAAAACACATTTCACAAAATCCACAGTTAGATCATGCCATTCGAAACAAATAGAATCTCAATAGCCAGAGGCTAAGAGAAATCACATGAATCTCAATAGCCAGAGGCTAAAGAGAAATCATATCACAAGGCTAGCTAGCTCAAATATATGGATATCCATTCACATCCTCTTCTACTGGCACACCTCAACACTTCTCCTGTAACACCCTCCCGGTAGCAACTCCGTACATTCTACTGTTCCGGTGACCGGTGTCGGTCCGGACAGCTAGAACGTTCGGAAAAATATTTTAACTAAAGTGAGGAACCATAATTAACTCCAATATTAATAAGAAAAATTTAGTAAAAATTTTAGAAATAAAATACAACCAAGTTAAATGGGCCGGTGCCCAAGCGATGGGTAACCCAGAGGGAAGTTGCGGTTCTCGCAACTAGGAGCCCTAGACCCAGGGAAAAATTTATAAAATAATTTTTGGGACTCCAGAGAAGGGTCATTGAGGTTCCTATAGCATTAGAATGCCAAGAAAATATTTAGAAAAATTTTTCAATCGGTACAGACATTTTTGACCCGTTAAGCCAAACGGAGGGCATTTTGGTCATTTCGCCTTCAGAGGTGATTTTTGGCCGACTTGTCCAGTTGAGTAAATAATTATTATGACATAAAATATGAATTAATGTTGATGAAAAACTAATTTAAAGTTAGTAGAAAAGAAAAAAAAAGAAAAAATCAATATAATGCAAATAATGACATCATTATGAGGTCATTTAAAAGTTCCCACCAATCACAATTAAACATCCATTTAATTAACTAATAAAAGAGACAAAAAAAGATCAAAGAAATTAAAAAGCAAACAGCCATCTTCTTTCCCAAATTCCAGCCGCACCATAGCCAAGGAAATCCTCCATTTTTTTTCTTCATTCAAGCTTGAAAATCTCTCAAACCTCACCCCAAAACCCTAAGTCACCTTCACTAAAACTTATCCACACACTCTAAGGAAGCTCTAGGCAGCCTAGAAAAGGAAAGAAAGTGAAGTCAAGCTCGGGAAAATTCTGCCCTATAAGAGGTTAGTGCCTATTATGCATACATCTCTTTTTTTTCCAAATTAGAAACCTAAAATAAGTAAGAATTTGTAAATTAAGTGGATAAAATCTATGTGTATGTATATCCTAGAATTCGGCAGCCCTAAGGAAGGAACAAGATTGAGTGTTTTTGATGGACTTGGAGTGAACTAGAGATCATGTTTAAAGTATATAAATATAAGGATAATGAATTAGTTAGTTAACTAAGGTAACTTGTGTGAACTTTGAATTTGAGCTAGGGTTTGGGAGTGAAATTTTGACTTGGCTTATGAAATGATGAATGAACATTCTAATGGTCAATTAGTGACCATTTGAGGTAAGTTGACCATAATTTGAAGTGAACTAGAGTATTACAAACTGAAATGGTATGCTGCCTAGTGAGAGCAGCAGGTGAGGCTGTGATTCCAGCCCACTTGGACAGCCATAACTTTGGCTGTGTAGGTTCAATTGGTGTTTGGCCAATTGGATATGAAACTAGACATAAAATGGCACAATTTTGCTGAAGAAACCATGCCCAAAAGACCAAAGTAAGTGGACCAAAAATTGGCCCCAATCCGGATACCCTGAAATCAGATTCTGCAGAATGACTAAATAAACAGTAGCCATAACTCACTGTAGAATGGCCCAATTGACCTGAAATTTCTACAGCAATAAGATAAGATATAGAAAAACAACTTTAATGGAGAAACCTACCCCAAATTATGATCAGAACCTATCCAATAAGGCAGTGGCAATCACTGTTCACTGCACTGTAGATATGGTCAATTCTGCAGTTTTGCAATCCGGCCAGCTGTGGTTTTTGGACCATAACTGGAGCTAAAAAACTCCAAATGGAGTGATTCAAAAAAGGAAATTCAACTAGACAAAATAAAGAACAACTTTCATGTTTACCATTTCCTCAAATTCCCACTGTAACAGTCACTAATGGAACAGTAAAATTATGGTACAAAAACTGAAAATTCTGCTCCCTTAGTTCTAAGCTTAAAAATGGTATTGGTGATTAATTCCAACAAGTTTTGAATGCAAAATGTGGTACATTGGGGGTGTTAAAACCAATGTACCTATTTTCTATCCAAAAGTCAACATTTTTGTTGACCAATGAGGTGAATAGTGATACCAAAACTTGAAATTCAAAAATTGAAGAATTCAAAAGTATCAAATGCCCTAGTATACCTAACAAGATTGGGTTGGATAGTTTGGCATGCCAATAGGGTTCAGTTAGCAATACTGCACATGGCATTATGCCATTCTGTGATTTTATGGCTTTTAGCCATTCTGACCTTGTATTGATATTTGGCCTTGTGCCTATTGTCATTACAGCTTATTAGCTGTTCTGTTGCACACCAGGAGATGCATACGTGACCGATGGTGTGACGGCCCGAGGTACTAGATACCCATCGCCAGTATACCCATTTATCCAGTCCAGTCGTCCAGTATAGGTTACTTGGGCAACCAAAAGAATGAAAGTGGATAAATTTAACGAAATAAACGATTATAACAAGTACAAAACCAGTAAAACATCGATACATTCAATATATATTTATTTTCTGCTATTTCCTTTTATTTTATTATTGCTCCACTAAGCATTATTGCTTAGCGTTTTGCTTTTGCCACGCGTAGGTACTGGAGATCCTGATCGTGAGCCAGTGAGACCACGCATCGGTGAGTCTGCTCGCAGATCAGTGTCCTCGTCACCTACAGTGCATTGGTAGGGCACTAGGTGTCATTTTGTCATTTTGTAATTAAATTTTTATTTTCTCATATGTATTTGGGATTATGTAATGTATTTTGAGGTTCATGTAAATAATAAAGATTTATGGTTATGTATGGAAGTAATTTGAGCTTTTAATTGTTATTTATATATATGAGAACCCTGAGAAATGGATGTTTGAGAAATGAAAAGGCTATTGAGAACTGAAATTGAGAAATATTGTTGAGTTTTTGATATTGAGACTCTGTTGATGAATTGAAGTTGGGTTTGTTTGAAAATTATTTGGAAGTGTTTTCACAGGTTCCGAAGAACGGTTTTCTCCATTTTTAGCCGGTACTCCGCCGAATTTTCTTTAAAATTTTCGGAACCTTAAATGAATAATACTTTTGATAAATGGCTTAAATAAATTGTATTTCATAAATTATATGCAAAAGCATGATATAAATTAATTGAGGAATATTAGAGTGTGCCGGTACACCGTGTGGCATTACTTACTCGGGTATACTGTACACGGGTAAGGGGTGTCACATTTAGTGGTATCAGAGCACGGTTTAGGCATTTCTGGTCCTAGATCGAGTCCATACCATGCATTGCATTTGTAAGAGTCGAGGTGACACTAATGCAGATTTGTTTGTTTTTCTTATTTTGAATAGGATATGGACCCTTCATCTCAGAGGGCCGTTGAGGAGGAAGTGGAGAGTCATGCTCCACCTGCAGCAGCTGAGACTGGGGGTAGGGGAGAACCTACTCCGCCACTCAGCGAGAGCTCAGCCTCCACAGGCCATGTTCCAACAAATGGCCGACTTCTTTAGACAAATGGCCGGAGTAATGCCAGCAGCACCACCACCACCACCAGCTCCACAGCAGAAATCACACTTGGAAAGACTAAGAAAGTTTGGGGTAGTGGATTTCTATGGCAAGAGAGAAGATGACTCCGTGGCAGCCGAGAATTGGTTGAACAGAATAGGCAGAGTCCTAAAACAACTCCACTGCACTCCAGAGCAAAACCTGGAGGCCGCCATATCCCTGCTGTAAGACGATGCATATGAGTGGTGGGACACTGTGTCCAGTGAAGTGCAGCCCAAAGCTGTAACTTGGGACTTCTTCCTCTCCAAATTCAAGAAGAAATATGTGGGTACTGTATACCTGGAAGAGAGAAGAAGAGAGTTCATTAATCTGAGGCAGAGGCAATTGACAGTGGCCGAATATGAGAAGGAATTTGTTCGATTAAGCCGCTACGGAAGGGAGATAGTCCCTAATGAAGCTGAAAGGTGCAAGAGATTTGAAGAGGGATTGAATGACAATATTAAGATACAACTCACTGCTTTGGGAATCATAGAATTTAGCAAACTAGTGGAAGCGGCAATAAGGGTTGAAAAAGTAAGAATCAGTCAGCAGACTAGAAGGGAGAGACAGCAGAAGAGGGGCCCAGGTTAGTCTAGTTCATCTCCTGCATTTGGGAAGAAGTTCAAGGGTCCACCTGCACAGAGTTCAGGTCAGCCACAAGGTTAGGGTCAGTCTCAGGGGCCCAGGCCACAGTTTACCCCTAGGAGAGGTCAGTCCACACCATCAGTGGGTAGCTCTCCAGGGATGGGGTTCAGGGGACCAGCCCTAGCATCTTCTGCATGTCCACATTGCCTGAAGTGGCATAAGGGGGAGTGTTGGAGAGTGGCGGTGCTCGCTAAGGTGTGGGTCAACAGAGCATCGCTTGAAGAAGCGCCCACGCAGAACTACTACAATTGCTCCAACACAAGCGATGCACCGCCTGCACCACAAAGGGGTAGGAAATCTGGCAAATCTAATGCAGTGGGACCATCACAGAGGCCTGCATCTGAGCCAGCAGAGAGGCCTGATAACAGACCACCTGCCAGAGCCTATGCCATTAGAGCTCAGGAGGAGCAAGATGCCCTGGACGTCATCAGGGGTACGTTCTCCCTCTACGATACATCTGTGCATGCATTGGTGGATCCAGGATCCACTCATTCATACATCTGCATCAACCTACCCGTAGAAAGGGGGATACTAGTAGGGGAGAGTGACCAAGACATTCTGGTCACTAATCCATTGGGTCACAGTGTAGTGGTGAACAAAGTATACAAGGGTTGCCCGTTAAGGATTGGGGTATGAATTCTGGCGCACTGATTGAGTTGCCCTTCCACGAGTTTGACGTGATTTTGGGAATGGACTGGTTGTCACGTCATCAGGCAATAGTTGATTGCAAATTGAAGAGAATCTCTTTGAAAACTCCTGGGGGTAATGAGATCACAGTTGTGGGGGAAAGGACAGATTTCTTGTCCAATGTTATCTCAGCCACAGTTGCAAGAAGAATGATGAGAAAAGGCTGTGAAGCCTACCTAGCACATGTGGTGGATACTAGGCAGGCTAAGCCAAACCTGAGTGATATACCCATAGTAAGAGACTTCCCAGAGGTATTTCCTGAAGAATTGCCCGGTTTACCACCAGAAAGGGAAGTTGAATTTGCTATTGAGACACTGCCGGGTACAGCACCCATTTCCATTGCTCCTTATAGGATGGCACCCACTGAATTGAGGGAGTTGAAAACTCAGTTGCAAGAGTTGCTTGATAAGGGGTTCATACGCCCCAGTGTGTCACCATGGGGAGCTCCAGTGCTGTTTGTGAAGAAGAAGGATAGGACTTTGAGGCTATGCATTGATTACCGGCAGTTGAATAAAGTGACAGTGAAGAACAAATATCCGTTGCCTAGAATTGATGATCTGTTTGATCAGTTGAAGGGAGCAGGAGTATTTTCTAAGATTGATCTCAGATCAGGGTATTATCAGTTGAGGGTAAAGGATGTAGATGTGCCCAAGACTGCATTCAGGACCCGGTATGGGCATTATGAGTTCCTAGTGATGCCCTTTGGCCTAACAAATACACCAGCGACATTCATGGACCTTATGAACCGTATCTTTCATCCACACTTAGATCGGTTCGTAGTGGTCTTTATTGATGATATTTTGGTGTATTCCAAGACCAAGGAAGAACATGATGAGCATTTGAGGATTGTTCGCAAACCACGAGAGAAAAGAAAGCGTATGCTAAGTTGTCCAAGTGTGACTTTTGGTGAATGAGATTGCATTCCTTGGACACGTAGTGTCACCGATGGGATTAGGTGGATCCCAAGAAAATAGAAGCGATCTTTGGAATGGAAGCCTCCCAGAATACAACCGAGGTCGAAGCTTCTTGGGGCTAGTTGGGTATTACGTAAGATTTGTGAAGGATTTTCCTAATAGCCGCTCCATTGACCAAGTTATTACACAAGAATGTCAGATTTGACTGGAATGACAAGTGTCAGACTAGTTTTGAGAAGTTGAAGGCTATGTTGACAGAGGCACCAGTGTTAACACAGCCAGTGTCAGGAAAGGACTTCGTGGTCTACAGTGATGCCTCTCATAATGGGTTAGGGTGTGTATTGATGCAAGAGGGGAAGGTGGTCGCTTATGCTTCCAGACAGCTAAGACCACATGAACAGAACTACCCTACCCATGATCTAGAACTTGCAGCAATTATCTTCGCACTGAAGATATGGAGGCATTACTTGTATGGTGAAAAGTGCTACATTTACACAGACCACAAAAGCCTGAAATATTTGCCAACCCAGAAGGAGCTCAACCTTAGACAGAGGCGATGGATTAAGTTCCTGAAGGATTATGACTGTGTAATTGACTACCATCCTGGGAAGGCAAATGTAGTTGCTGATGCTTTGAGCCGAAAGTCCATCACAGCTTTGAGATCATTGAATGCCCGTCTAACTTTGATTCGAGATGGAGCTATTTTGGCTGAGTTGCGAGTGAAGCCAAACCTGTTACAGCAGATTTTAGATGGGCAGAAAGTAGATGAGAAGCTAATGGCTATTATGAGCAAAATCTCATAGGGAAAATCAATTGACTATGGGGTGAAAGCAGATGGGTGTCTGTATTACAAAGGAAGACTATGTGTACCAGATGATGGGGAATTGAAGGCCAATATTCTAAAAGAGGCACACACCAGTGTATATGCTATGCACCCAGGAAGTACAAAGATGTATCATTATCTGAAGCTCCAGTATTGGTGGCCTGGTATGAAGAAGGACATAGCTGACTATGTGACTAAATGCTTGACATGTCAGCAAGTCAAGGCAGAACATCAAGTTCCATCAGGTTTGCTACAGCCTATACGCATACCTAAATGGAAATCGGATCGGATCACCATGGATTTTGTAAGTGGTCTACCTCTCACCCAGAAGAAACATGATGCAGTATGGGTGATAGTGGATAGATTGAAAAAGTCAGCACACTTTTTGCCAGTTAGGACTGACTACTCACTGGAGAAGTTAGCAGAATTGTATATCAGTGAGATAGTTAGACTGCATGGAATTCCACTTTCCATCATATCTGATCGAGACCCAAGGTTTACATCGAGATTTTAGAAGAAGTTGCATGAGTCCTTGGGTACACAACTTCATTTCAGCACAGCTTTCCATCCTCAGACGGATGGGCAATCTGAAAGAGTAATCCAGGTAAACAATTGAAACCAATGAAATTGATACAAATATTGAATTAAAATGATAACAATAACGTGAAATATATGTCAGGTCCTTGAGGATATGCTGAGGAGTTGTGTCATTGAGTTTGAGGGAAGTTGGGATAGATACCTCCCACTGGCAGAATTTGCATACAACAATAGCTACCAAGCTAGTATCCAGATGGCCCCGTATGAAGCACTGTATGGAAGAAAATGTAGAACTCCAGCAGCCTTGGACTGAATTGGGCGAAGACAAATTAGTGGGCCTGCACTGTGAAACAGATCGAGGACAAAGTAAAACTAATCAAAGCCAATCTCAAGGTTGCCTCGCATGCATGTAAATCCTATGCCGACTTGAAGAGAAAAGAAATAGAATATGTGGTTGGCGACAAAGTGTTCCTCAAGGTGTCACCATGGAAGAAAGTGTTGAGGTTTGGAAGAAAAGGTAAGTTGAGCCCTAGGTTCATTGGCCCATATGAAGTCATCGAACGTGTGGGTCCAGTGGCCTATAGGCTAGCTTTACCACCAGAGCTGGACAAGATCCACAATGTGTTCCACGTGTCTATGCTCAGAAGATACCGCTCAGACCCTTCACATGTCATCTCCAGAGAAGAAATTGAAATACAACCGAATTTGACATATGAAGAAGAACCTCTACGAATCTTGGCTCGGGAAGTGAAAGAGTTGAGGAACAAACAGATTCCACTGGTGAAAGTGCTTTGGAGGCACCACAACACCGAGGAGGCAACTTGGGAAAGTGAAGAGAGGCGATGAGGCAACAGTTCCCTCAACTGTTTGCATCAAGTAAATTTCGAGGACGAAATTTAAATTAGAGGGGAAGAGTTGTAACACCCTCCCGGTAGCAACTCCATACATTCTCATCGTCTTGACCGGTGTCGGTCTGGACAGCTAGAACGTTCGGAAAAATATTTTAACTAAAGTGAGGAACCATAATTAACTCCAATATTAATAAGAAAAATTTAGTAAAAATTTTAGAAATAAAATACAACCAAGTTAAATGGGCCGGTGCCCAAGCGATGGGTAACCCAGAGGGAAGTTGCGGTTCTCGCAACTAGAAGCCCTAGACCGGGGGAAAAATTTATAAAATAATTTTTGGGACTCCAGAGAAGGGTCATTGAGGTTCCTATGGCATTAGAATGCCAAGAAAATATTTAGAAAAATTTTTCAATCGGTACAGACAATTTTGACCCGTTAAGCCAAACGGAGGGCATTTTGGTCATTTCGCCTTCAGAGGTGATTTTTGGCCGACTTGTCCAGTTGAGTAAATAATTATTATGATATAAAATATGAATTAATGTTGATGAAAAACTAATTTAAAGTTAGTAGAAAAGAAAAAAAAAGAAAAAATTAATATAATGCAAATAATGACATCATTATGAGGTCATTTAAAAGTTCCCACCAATCACAATTAAACTTCCATTTAATTAACTAATAAAAGAGACAAAAAAAGATCAAAGAAATTAAAAAGCAAACAGCCATCTTCTTCCCCAAATTCCAGCCGCACCATAGCCAAGGAAATCCTCCATTTTTTTTCTTCATTTAAGCTTGAAAATCTCTCAAACCTCACCCCAAAACCCTAAGTCACCTTCACTAAAACTTATCCACACACTCTAAGGAAGCTCTAGGCAGCCTAGAAAAGGAAAGAAAATGAAGTCAAGCTTGGGAAAATTCTGCCCTATAAGAGGTTAGTGCCTATTATGCATACATCTCTTTTTTTTCCATGTTAGAAACCTAAAATAAGTAAGAATTTGTAAATTAAGTGGATAAAATCTATGTGTATGTATATCCTAGAATTCGGCAGCCCTAAGGAAGGAACAAGATTGAGTGTTTTTGATGGACTTGGAGTGAACTAGAGATCATGTTTAAAGTATATAAATATAAGGATAATGAATTAGTTAGTTAACTAAGGTAACTTGTGTAAACCTTGAATTTGAGCTAGGGTTTGGGAGTGAAATTTGGACTTGGCTTATGAAATGATGAATGAACATTCTAATGGTCAATTAGTGACCATTTGAGGTAAATTGACCATAATTTGAAGTGAACTAGAGTATTACAAACTGAAATGGTATGCTGCCTAGTGGGGGCAGCAGGTGAGGCTGTGATTCCAGCCCACTTGGACAGCCATAACTTTGGCTGTGTAGGTTCAATTGGTGTTTGGCCAATTGAACATGAAACTAGACATAAAATGGCACAATTTTGCTGAAGAAACCATGCCCAAAAGACTAAAGCAAGTGGACCAAAAATTGGCCCCAATCCGGATACCCTGAAATCAGATTCTGCAGAATGACTAAATAAACAGTAGCCATAACTCACTGTAGAATGGCCCAATTGACCTGAAATTTCTACAGCAACAAGATAAGATATAGAAAAACAACTTTCATGAAGAAAACTACCCCAAATTATGATCAGAACCTATCCAACAAGGCAGTGGCAATCACTGTTCACTGCACTGTAGATATGGTCAATTCTGCAGTTTTGCAATCCGGCCAGCTGTGGTTTTTGGACCATAACTGGAGCTAAAAAACTCCAAATGGAGTGATTCAAAAAAGGAAATTCAACTAGACAAAATAAAGAACAACTTTCATGTTTACCATTTCCTCAAATTCCCACTGTAACAGTCACTAATGGAACAGTAAAGTTATGGTACAAAAATTGAAAATTCTGCTCCCTTAGTTCTAAGCTTAAAAATGGTATTGGTGATTAATTCCAACAAGTTTTGAATGCAAAATGTGGTACATTGGGGGTGTTAAAACCAATGTACCTATTTTCTATCCAAAAGTCAACATTTTTGTTGACCAATGAGGTGAATAGTGATACCAAAACTTGAAATTCAAAAATTGAAGAATTCAAAAGTATCAAATGCCCTAGTATACCTAACAAGATTGGGTTGGATAGTTTGGCATGCCAATAGGGTTCAGTTAGCAGTACTGCACATGGCATTATGCCATTCTGTGATTTTATGGCTTTTAGCTATTCTGACCTTGTGTTGATATTTGGCCTTGTGCCTATTGTCATTACAGCTTATTAGCTGTTCTGTTGCACACCGGGAGATGCATACGTGACCGATGGTGTGACGGCTCGAGGTACTAGATACCCAGCGCCAGTATACCCGTTTATCCAGTCTAGTCGTCCAGTATAGGTTACTTGGGCAACCAAAAGAATGAAAGTGGATAAATTTAACGAAATAAACGATTATAACAAGTACAAAACCAGTAAAACATCGATACATTCAATATATATTTATTTTCTGCTTTTTTCCTTTTATTTTATTATTGCTCCACTAAGCATTATTGCTTAGCGCGTTGCTTTTGCCACGCGTAGGTACTGGAGATCCTGATCGTGAGCCCAGAGACCTGCATCGGGTGAGTCTGTTTCAGCTTCAGATCGCGTGTCCTCGTCACCTCGTCACTTGCAGTGCATTGGTAGGGCACTAGGTGTCATTTTGTCATTTTGTAATTAAATTTTTATTTTCTCATATGTATTTGGGATTATGTAATGTATTTTGAGGTTCATGTAAATAATAAAGATTTATGGTTATGTATGGAAGTAATTTGAGCTTTTAATTGTTATTTATATATATGAGAACCCTGAGAAATGGATGTTTGAGAAATGAAAAGGCTATTGAGAACTGAAATTGAGAAATATTGTTGAGTTTTTGATATTGAGACTCCGTTGATGAATTGAAGTTGGGTTTGTTTGAAAATTATTTGGAAGTGTTTTCACAGGTTCCGAAGAACGGTTTTCTCCATTTTTAGCCGGTACTCCGTCGGATTTTCTTTAAAATTTTCGGAACCTTAAATGAATAATACTTTTGATAAATGGCTTAAATAAATTATATTTCATAAATTATATGCAAAAGCATGATATAAATTAATTGAGGAATATTAGAGTGTGCCGGTACACCGTGTGGCATTACTTACTCGGGTATACTGTACACGGGTAAGGGGTGTCACATCTCTAGAGAAGGAATCAAAATTCGAAACTAATTACCCCCACTAGTCGTGCTAGTGAGGTGTTCAAATATGTGGTCATGACACTGTGGTTTCAAAACTTATCTTAACAATTTGTTAAACATTGTCTTTTCAAATATACATAATAACTTTCAATAATTTAGATCAAACATCATAAGAATGCCATAATCCAATATTTCACATTATTCAAAACGATATGCAAAAGATGATTATAAAAGTATATGTTGTGCACAAACCTCAAACGAGTCGCCTGTTTACCTTGACTCGACTCCTCGGGTTCTGTCCCGGTATTGTTTTTCCACTGAAACATGAAATTTTCCAATGTTTCAGTTCTAAAACTTAAAATAAATCCAAAATAAACTTAACTTCACATTTACCTAGCTCTAACGTGTTAAATTCGACGTTCTCGAAATTTTGTATTTCGGGTTACTATTCACTGCACTATTCAAGTCAAATTATTGACTTTCTAAGGCTTAATAGGTATGGGAACTCCAACTTCACCCACATACCACATTTTGGTCACCAAACTTGTTGGTTTTGGTCATTTGTTTAAAGCTTAGGTCATTTTGGCAAAATTGCCAATTTTCGGTTTTGGTTCTCCGAAGTTGCACTCTTCCATTGGTCGATCTACTGTTGGAATTTAACAAAACTTCCTTCATAGAAAATGTTCCTTATTGTCTTAAGTGTATTCTCATTTTTGGATCACCTCAATCGGAGTTATGGCCAAAATAAGTTTACTGTTCACGTGCACTGTTCATGCTGCACTTTTGGGTTCTAGCAGATTTTGATCCAACTTTGGTCAATAATTTGATCAAGTTAAGTTCATAATTTGGTCTCACTTTCTTCATATGAAATGTTGTACTATGTCTTAGGTTTCCATCGGTTCAAGAATCTCCTAAATCCGAGTTTTCTAGAGGGAGTTATAGCCATCCAAATATTGCTGCTCAATGAAAATTCTGCAGAGTTGCAGGTTTGGTAACCTAACTTTGCTCAATAATCTGAATGGGTTAATGGCATAATTTGGGGTGATGTTCTTCATGAAAGTTTTAGATCTATATGCCCTCTAACCCCTGGCCAAATTTCAGGTCAATTTGACCTATCTAACTCGAGTTATGACCAAATGAACAGTTACTGTTCATTTGGTCAGTTTAGTGCAGTGGCAGCCTGCTATCAACTCACATTGGTTAATTGTTTCACCAAGTTTTGGTCAGTTTTTGGCCATGGTTCCTTAATGAAAATTGTGCTCTTTTATGTCTATTTTCATCTCCAATTGGTGGCATATCCATTAGGCTTGTAAAATTTGAGTTTTGGTCCTTCAAAGTAGGTTTGGTCATGCTGCCAGCAGCATGACCATTGACCTACGAATTTGGTTTAATTTCCTACCATTCCCACACAATCCATTTGGTCATAATTGACCATTATTTCACTTCACAATAGGTCAAACATGCCATTTATCCATTTCTCCAAATTTTGGTTCATAAACCCTAGCATTGAAACCCTAACTCACTCATTCAATCACAATTGGTGCATTTCCATCTTAACACCATACTAATGTAAGTTTATTAACATCTTTAATTCCCTTTAAACACATCAAACCATACCAATCATACTCCCATCAACCAGGCCAAAATTTCAGTTTAGTCCTTCTCCCATGATTTTATTTCATTTCATAATTTCTAAAGCTCATTTCAATTATCACACATGCATTTAAATGGAAGAATAAGGAGTTTAACATACTAACCTCAACTTAAAGCTTCAAACCTCTCTCTTAGCCCTTCTTTCTTCTTGTAGTCTTCTTCCCAAGTTACAATATCAAGCTCTAATGAAGTTTTTATGAGGTTTATTAAGGTTGGGTAAGGAGAAATTAAGCTTAGTGTAAGCTTAAGGGAAAAACTTTCATGGAGAATTTATGGAGGAAGGTGGGGTGGCACTTGATGGAAGAAGAAGAAGACAATCCTAATTTTTTTCCTTTTGTTTTCCTTTACACGTTTTTTTGCTTATGGAAGACCCCTAAATCCAAATTAATTAATTCAATTTATTAATTTAGTTATGACATCATGCATGATGTCATAACTTTTGACTTTTCCAACCTCTTTCCTTTTCTCTTTTTTTTTTTCTATTAGTTCTTTAATTTAATTCTCGATTCCAAAATTTTCTTTTCCCCGATTTTATTTGTGATTAGGTCGAGTCACTCTCGGGTCAATTGACCAAATTGCCCTCGCGGTTCATCCCGGTTTGTAAATAATCCAATATTTCTTCCGGCTCCCTGACCTAATTATTTGACTGACTTAACAGTTCTTTTTCATGATTTTCTCTTTTCCACTGTGTTCATAAGGGTCCTAAGGACCGCAGAGTCACTTTTTACGGTTCGAAATTTGAGTTTAAAATGACTTCATGATGCGTTCAGGAGGTCACTCATCATTGTGACTCTCACTGCTTAACCTCTTATGTTCTGCTTTTTCTTATTTATAGTTAACTAATTAAACATTACTAATTATTTGTGTTTATGGCTTCTCTAGTTGTCTTAAATGTGGTTCTAATCCCCTTAATTGTCCGGACCGACACGGTCCAAGACGATGAAATATACCAGGCTATGCAATGGGGGTGTTACAATTCTCCCCCCCTTAAATAAATTTCGTCTCGAAATTTTTACCTGGTATCAATCTCTGAACAACTGTGGGTGTTGTCTCCTCATGTCCTCCTCTCGTTCCCAAGTAGCTTCTTGGCCCGAATGATGGTTCCACAGCACTTTTACCAACGGTATCTGCTTATTCCGCAGCTGCTCACCTCATAAGCCAGAATCTTTATGGGTTCTTCTTCATATGTGAGGTTTGGATTCACTTTTATTTCTTCTACTGGTAGTACATGAGATGGGTCTGATCGATACCTCCTCAACATAGACACATGGAAGACATTATGTATCTTCTTCAACTCTGGAGGTAGTGCCAACAGATATGCCAAAGGACCCACTCTTTCCAGAACCTCATATGGCCCGATAAAACGAGGACTTAGTTTCCCCTTTCGGCCGAATCTCATAATTCTCTTCCAAGGAGAAACCTTGAGGAAAACTTTCTCACCCACTGCATACTCAATATCCCTTCTTTTCAAATCAACATAGGACTTTTGACGGTCTGATGCAGTTTTAAGTCGACCCCTGATCACCTTGATTTTCTCTTCAGTCTGTTGAACAATTTCGGGTCCGATCATTTTTCTTTCACCCACGTCATCCCAACACAACGGGGTTCTACATTTTCTGCCATACAAAGCTTCATATGGAGGCATCCCAATGCTTGATTGGTAGCTGTTGTTGTAAGCAAACTCAATCAAAGGCAAGTGTGTATCCCAACTACCCTCAAACTCAATCACACAAGCCCGTAGCATGTCCTCCGAGATCTGAATTACCCTCTCAGACTAGCCATCTGTCTGTGGGTGGAATGCAGTACTGAAGTTCAATCTAGTTCCTAGGGCTCTCTGAAGACTACCCCAGAATCTAGAAGTGAACCTAGGATTTCTGTCTGATACAATGGATACTGGCACTCCATGCAGTCTCACAATCTCATCAATGTACAACCTGGCCAATCTGTCCAAACTGTAGTCCATCCGGACTGGCAGAAAATGAGCAGACTTAGTCAGTCTGTCGACAATGACCCATACTGCATTATGACTCTTCTGTGTCCGCGGAAGTCCCATTACAAAATCCATTGTTATTCTCTCCCATTTCCACTCTGGTACTGGTAGTGGACGTAACAACCCAATGGGTACTTGATGCTCTGCCTTTACTTGCTGACAAGTTAGGCATTTGGACACAAACTCTGCCACATCTCTCTTCATACCCATCCACCAGTAATGCTCCTTTAGCCCCCTATACATTTTTGTACCACCAGGGTGCATGGCAAAAGGAGACTCATGTGCTTCCTTCAAAATGATCTGCCTCAAATCAACATCATTAGGAACACACATTCTGCCCTGGTGTAGCAATAGACCATCATCTCTGATTGAGAATTCTGGTTTCTTGCCCTATTGGACTTCTTCCAACGACTCGATGCTTCGATCATTACGAGCGACCATTCTAACTGATCAATCAACACTGGCTGTACATGCCATGCAACTGCTGTCTGCCCATCATCATTAATCTCTAAGCTGGCATGCAATGATCTCAACTCATGTACCAAAGACAAAGGAGTAACTTGTAGACTTGCCATAGTCTTGCGACTTAGGGCGTCAGCCACAACATTAGCTTTCCCTGGCTGATAGTCTATCAGATAATCATAGTCTTTTATCAACTCTAACCATCTCCTCTGTCTCAAATTCAGCTCTTTCTGGGTGCCCAAATACTTTAAACTCTTATGATCTGTGTAAATGTAACACTTTTCCCCATACAAATAATGTCTCCAGATCTTAAGAGCAAACACAATGGCTGCAAGCTCCAAATCATGTGTTGAATAATTCCTCTCATGCGGTTTCAGCTGGCGTGATGCATAGGCAATGACATTTCGATCTTGCATCAACACACAACCTAACCCATTACGAGAAGCATCGCTGTAGACTGTATATTCTTTACCCAGTGTAGGTAAAGTCAAGACTGGAGCTTTAGTCAAACATCTCTTCAATTCATCAAAACTCTGCTGGCATTTATCCGTCCACTGAAATTTTACATCTTTTCTAAGCAGCTTGGTCAATGGAGATGCCAACATGGAAAATCCCTTCACAAATCTACGGTAGTATCCAGCTAAACCCAGAAAACTACGAATCTCTATGACATTTCTGGGTGGCCTCCAATTAAGGACAGCTTCAATCTTACATGGATCTACCTTAATGCCCTCTTCTGATACTACATGCTCCAAAAAGGATATCTCCTTCAGCCAAAATTCACACTTCGACAATTTGGCATATAGTTGTTTCTCCCTCAAAGTCTGCAGTACAATCCGCAGATGTCTATCATGCTCTTCTGCATTCCTCGAATAGACCAATATATCATCAATAAATACCACAACAAACTGGTCGAGGTATGATCTGAAGATAGTGTTCATCAGATCCATAAAAGCAAAGGAGATTAGTTAACCCGAATGGCATAACTAGGAACTCATAATGGCCATAGCGGTTCTCAAGGCGCTTTAGGAATACTTTGCTCTTGTACTTTCAATGATAATAACTCGATCTCGTGTCAATTTTGGAGAACACCGCACTTC
This sequence comes from Hevea brasiliensis, assembly GCF_030052815.1. Classification (NCBI taxonomy): domain Eukaryota; kingdom Viridiplantae; phylum Streptophyta; class Magnoliopsida; order Malpighiales; family Euphorbiaceae; genus Hevea; species Hevea brasiliensis. The sequence goes on along the minus strand of NC_079503.1, from coordinate 9,534,640 downwards.
TTAATCGATCAAACAAGTCATCAATGCGGGGCAATGGATATTTATTCTTTATTGTCACCTTATTCAACTGCCGATAATCAATACACAAGCGGAGAGTGCCATCTTTCTTCTTTATAAACAACACTGGCGCTCCCCAAGGTGACACACTAGGGCGGATAAAGCCCTTGTCAAGCAATTCTTGCAACTGCACTTTCAACTCTTTTAATTCTGCAGGTGCCATTCTATATGGCGTTATGGAGATTGGGTCCACACCAGGCATAACATCAATCTCAAATCGCACCTCTCTTCTCGGAGGTAATCCTGGCAATTCATCAGGAAACACATCCGGAAAGTCACATACCGTAGGGATGTCCCTTAGTGCTGGACTCCCCACCTGGGTGTCTATCACATGTGCCAAGTATGCTTCACATCCCTTTCTGATCATTCTTCTGGCTAGTGCAGCCGAAATGATGTTTGATGGCAATAAATGCCTCTCCCCATGTATTACCACATCACCGTACAGAGGGAGACCAAAAGTGACTCTTCGCTACATACCAATCATAGCATGATGCCTGGCTAACCAATCCATGCCCAAGATAATATCATACTCTCTGAAGGGCATCTCAATCAAGTCTGACAGGAAAACATGTCCTTGGATCATCAAAGGACAGTCTCTATAAATTCTATTGACTCGGACCTCTTGTCCTAAAGGACTAGTTACTAGTACTTCAAAACCCATTTGCACACATGGAACAGCAAGTGAACTGACTATGCTAGCACTAACATATGAATGGGTTGAACCCAGATCAAACAATACAAATGCATCTTGACCAGAGATAGAGAATGTACCAGCTACCACATCAGAAGTCTCAGCCTCTTCTCACTGTTTCATTGCGTAGATTCTGGTTGAAGCACTTCCTTGTGCTGATTGACCAATTGTGCCCTGACTGCCTGAAGTAGTGCCTCTACCTCTGCCTCTTCCTCTGCCAAATGACTGTGAACCTCTGGGAGCAGGACTCTGAATAGATCCTTCAGCAATAGTAGGAGCTCGACCATATCTCGGAGCACTAGTACAGTCTTTAGCTATATGGCCCTTGCCTCCACAGTTAAAATAGGCTCCAGTGGCCCAATAACATTCCCCCCCATGAATCTTGCCACAAGTCTCACAGGGGCGGCGTAATGTGAACCTCGCCGATCGGCCGACTGCACCTAGGGTCTCTCGCCCGCAGAATCGGCCCCTACCAAATCTTTCCACCTCGACCCTCTGGGTCCACTAAACTTCTTTTTCTTTCCAGAGGTAGCACCGTAACTCGCTCAACCGATTTTTCCCCTTGTCTTTTTCTCGATTTCTCCTCTTTCCTTCATCAAGGTTGCTTCTGCTTCAACTCTTTCCAGTTCAAGTGCTTGGGACATAAGTTCTGAGAAGTTACTGTGTCGAAATCCCACAACTTGCATCCTTAGGCTGGGCTTCAAACCCGTCTCAAATCTCTTGCATCTTGCTTTGCTGGTAGTAAGGAGACTCTCCGCATAGTGACTCAGGCGGGAGAACTCTCTCTCATACTCTGCCACTGATCTATTCCCTTGTTTTAGACTCAAAAACTCTTGTAACTTTTGATCAACATATGCTTCTGGGACGTATTTCTATCTGAACTCTCTGATGAAGTCATCCTGTGTCAAGATCGTGGTTCAAATGGCCAAGTGGGGATGGTCTTCCACCAATCATACGCATCCCTTTGCAGTAGCGACACAGAATATTCAAACTTCAGTTCATCTTGGCAGTGCAGCTTCTTAAATACTATGTCCATTCTTTCAAGCCATTGTTCTGCCTCCAAAGGGTCCACTGTGTCACGGGGCCACTTCCTAGCTCGGACAGTAGTCCCGTGCGGCGCCTAGACTTCCACCCAATCTAGGCCAGCCTACTCGTATTCAAGGGTCTTTCTCCCTTATAAAAGATCTCAAGTGTTCTTATCGAGGGTCTTTCCAGTATCTAGCCCGATCATCGAGCATTGATATTCCTTGTAGCACGATGTCGCCCTTCATCGTGTACATCCACAAGCCTCATCCGAAAACTAGCAACACGCATCATCCGAAAGCAAGGCAACAAGCAACATCCGACCGTATGGCTGAACCCAAAGCCAAGGTATAATATTGTTCCCCTAAACCGAATAGCATCATTGGCCCGTATACCGAACAGCATCGTCGGCCTCCTATAGAAACCTCGGGCCTAGGAGAGACGCGCACTACAAGCCCCTCGGCCTTGAAGTGTCCATGAAGCTCCTTCTTCATGGAGACACCGAGTCCCTATCTCTCGAGAGCTCGATGCCCGCCGCCTAGTACAATGAGTACGTAGGGAGCTCACTTAGAGTCACGCCCTTGCGCCAGTGACCCCGGGGATGGTGGAGAGCTTGACACCAAATTCGGCAACTAGCTGGGCCCGACCGTGCTCACCAGTGCCCAACTAGTCACACCCCCCTAAAGAGCATTAGGAGCATAGTGACCTCTGGCAGGAGGAGACATCAGTATGTCTCACCCATCACACCCCCCTGGACTTTTCCATATTTATAAAAGTGTCCGCCAAACTTCTCATTCTCAACAATCGTGCCCTTATATCATTTCATAGGCCTACGGCTTGGCTGGGTTTGGCTAATCCTCATGGGGTAACGGGCTGTCCGCCTTACACACTGTACCCTTAAATTCTGCAGCCCCATACTTCAGTAATTTATCATATTGTCTGGCTGGAGGCAGTGGTTGTGCCACAGGTGGTTGTGGTGGAGTTTGAACGGGCATACCCCCAGCCATTTGCTGAAACATCGCAGCCATTTGCTGTGCGAATTGTGCAAGGAACTGCGGCATTTGTGGGGCTGGTGTTGCTGACCCACTAACATTCGGTAAAGCTGGGGCTTCCCCTTGTGCCTCAGCTTCAACAGACTGCTCAACTGAGCGATCCCCTTCTTCCATTTTAGGCTGAAGTTAGGGTATCTCCTGAACAAGTAACACAAGGAGATTTCCCTCCGTTAGTTCATATTCATGATGTAATGCACTGTATGTAACAATTATGGACATTGAGCAGTTGTACTTAACAAAGAAAAATACAAATTCACAAGTTAAAACACACTTCAAAAATTTTGCTCTGATACCACTAAAACATGTCACACCTTACCCCTCTGTAAGGCATAACATGATCCCGTAGAATACCTAATGAACTACCGAACTTCACCTACCGATAACTCATTAAGTACCCTACAAGGGATTTTAAATAATTTTCTTACTTTTGTCAAGTGGTGAGCATTTTCTAGTAAGTACTTAAAACATTTAGTTAAAATTAAAACTAGTTAATATTTTTGGTCCATTTTAGTTTTCCGCAAATTCTATAAAAATTTTGACAGAGTTTCCTCTGTATTTTGAGAAAACCGTTCTTCAAATACCTGTAAAAAGCACTTCTAAAAGTTTTTCTCAACCACTACTTCAATTTCACCATCAAACTCAATCAACTTCACACTCATTTCAATAAATTTCTCAAAATACTAGCAATACATTTCATTCAAATTAAATAAAATAGTTTCATTCATATTTTATTAAAGACAAAACAATTTATATACATTCTTACAAAATTTATATCAAAAGAAATACAAACTAAACTTTATTACAAACTTCATACAAATTTTTTTGTACAGCTGCTCAAGACCCATTTACATGTCCATACATTTAAGTGCAATATATGCATCAAGAAAATATTTACAGTTAGGGTATAAATTATACCCGAAGACTTCAAGTTGATGGTTCCTCACACCTCAGCAGCTCAGTCTGCTGCTCCTCTAATCTCTATATCTGCGACAGCAATAAAAGCTATCGCTGAGTACTAGGACTCAGTGGTGCACAATATACTAAAATAATCTTTATGCAAAACTTAAAGCACATTTATTCAAAGATTTGGCTAAATAAGAAAATTAAATACAAATCATGCATTGTGAGATTTTAAATGTAAACCAAGTTCATTTCAAAGTATCAAAAAACATTTCACAAAACCCACAGTTAGATCATGCCATTCGAAACAAATAGAATCTCAATAGCTAGAGGCTAAGAGAAATCACATGAATCTTAATAGCCAGAGGCTAAAGAGAAATCATATCACAAGGCTAGCTAGCTCAAATATATGGATATCCATTCACATCCTCTTCTACTGGCACACCTCAACACTTCTCCAGAGAAGGAATAAAAATTCGAAACTAATTACCCCCACTAGTCGTGCTAGTGAGGTGTTCAAATATGTGGTCATGACACTGTGGTTTCAAAACTTATCTTAACAATTTGCTAAACATTGTCTTTTCAAATATACATAATAACTTTCAATAATTTAGATCAAACATCATAAGAATGCCATAATCCAATATTTCACATTATTCAAAACGATATGCAAAAGATGATTATAAAAGTATATGTTGTGCACAAACCTCAAACGAGTCGCCTGTTGGCCTTGACTCGACTTCTCGGGTTCTGTCCCGGTATTTTTTTTCCACTGAAACATGAAATTTTCCAATGTTTCAATACTAAAACTTAAAATAAATCCAAAATAAACTTAACTTCACATTTACCTAGCTCTAACATGTTAAATTCGATGTTCTCGAAATTTTGTGTTTCGGGTTACTATTCACTGCACTATTCAAGTCAAATTATTGACTTTCTAAGGCTTAATAGGTATGGGAACTCCAACTTCACCCACATACCACATTTTGGTCACCAAACTTGTTGGTTTTGGTCATTTGTTTAAAGCTTAGGTCATTTTGGCAAAATTGCCAATTTTCGGTTTTGGTTCTCCGAAGTTGCACTATTCCATTGGTCGATCTACTGTTGGAATTTAACAAAACTTCCTTCATAGAAAATGTTCCTTATTGTCTTAAGTGTATTCTCATCTTTGGATCACCTCAATCGGAGTTTTGTAGCTCAAGTTATGGCCAAAATAAGTTTACTGTTCACGTGCACTGTTCATGCTGCACTTTTGGGTTCTGGCAGATTTTGATCCAACTTTGGTCAATAATTTGATCAAGTTAAGTTTATAATTTGGTCTCACTTTCTTCATATGAAATGTTGTACTATGTCTTAGGTTTCCATTGGTTCAAGAATCTCCTAAATCCGAGTTTTCTAGAGGGAGTTATAGCCATCCAAATATTGCTACTCAATGAAAATTCTGTAGAGTTGCAGGTTTGGTAACCTAACTTTGCTCAATAATCTGAATGGGTTAATGGCATAATTTGGCGTGATGTTCTTCATAAAAGTTTTAGATCTATATGCCCTCTAACCCCTGGCCAAATTTCAGGTCAATTTGACCTGTCTAACTCGAGTTATGACCAAATGAACAGTTACTGTTCATTTGGTCAGTTTAGTGCAGTGGCAGCCTGCTATCAACTCACTTTGGTCAATTGTTTCACCAAGTTTTGGTCAGTTTTTGGCCATGGTTCCTCAATGAAAATTGTGCTCTTTTATGTCTATTTTCATCTCCAATTGGTGGCATATCCATTAGGCTTGTAAAATTTGAGTTTTGGTCCTTCAAAGTAGGTTTGGTCATGCTGCCAGCAACATGACCATTGACCTACGAATTTGGTTTAATTTCCTACCATTCCCACACAATCCATTTGATCATAATTGACCATTATTTCACTTCACAATAGGTCAAACATGCCATTTATGCATTTCTCCAAATTTTGGTTCATAAACCCTAGCATTGAAACCCTAACTCACTCATTCAATCACAATTGGTGCATTTCCATCTTAACACCATATTAATGTAAGTTTATTAACATCTTTAATTCCCTTTAAACACATCAAACCATACCAATCATACTCCCATCAACCAGGCCAAAATTTCAGTTTAGTCCTTCTCCCATGATTTTATTTCATTTCATAATTTCTAAAGCTCATTTCAATTATCACACATGCATTTAAATGGAAGAATAAGGAGTTTAACATACAAACCTCAACTTAAAGCTTCAAACCTCTCTCTTAGCCCTTCTTTCTTCTTGTAGTCTTCTTCCCAAGTTACAATATCAAGCTCTAATGAAGTTTTTATGAGGTTTATTAAGGTTGGGTAAGGAGAAATTAAGCTTAGTGTAAGCTTAAGGGAAAAACTTTCATGGAGAATTTATGGAGGAAGGTGGGGTGGCACTTGATGGAAGAAGAAGAAGACAATCCTAATTTTTTTCCTTTTGTTTTCCTTTACACGTTTTTTTGCTTATGGAAGACCCTAAATCCAAATTAATTAATTCAATTTATTAATTTAGTTATGACATCATGCATGATGTCATAACTTTTGACTTTTCCAAACTCTTTCCTTTTCTCTTTTTTTTTATTTTTTATTTTTCTATTAGTTTTTTAATTAATTCTCGATTCTGAAATTTTCTTTTCTCTGATTTTATTTGACAGTTAGGTCAGGAGTCAGCTCTTGGGGTCAATTGACCAAATTGCCCCTCGCCGGTTCATCCCGGTTTGCAAATAATCCAATATTTCTTCCGGCTCCCTGACCTAATTATTTGACTGACTTAACAGTTCTTTTTCATGATTTTCTCTTTTCCACTGTGTTCATAAGGGTCCTAAGGACCGCAGCGTCACTTTTTACGGTTCGAAATTTGAGTTTAAAATGACTTGATGCGTTCAGGAGGTCACTCATCGCTGTGACTCTCGGCTCGTTTAACCTCTTATGTTCTGTTTTTCTTATTTATAGTTAACTAATTAAACATTACTAATTATTTGTGTTTATGGCTTCTCTAGTTGTCTTAAATGTGGTTCTAATCCCCTTAATTGTCCGGACCGACACCGGTCACCGGAACAATGAAATATACCAGGCTATGCAACGGGGGTGTTACAGATGACAGGAAAATAAATGTTGAAAGTTAAAATCAACTTGGATCTTGAATCTAGAGGTTGATGGCAGGAAATTAAATGCTAAAAATTAAAATCAACTTGGATCTTGAATCCAGAGGTTGATGGCAGGAAATTAAAATGCTGAAGTTAAAATCAACTTGGATCTTGAATCCAAAGGTTGATGGCAGGAAATTAAAATGCTGAAAGTTAAAATCAACTTGGATCTTGAATCTAGAGGTTGATGGCAGGAAATTAAAATGCTAAGAGGTTGAGCGTATGAAATGTTGTGTTTGTACCTTTAATGTTCACAAAGCAAATTTGACATAAGATGTTCCTCAAATCAAAGTGTACTTAACAAGGTCCCAAAGATAGATGATTAATGGAGAGGGTCAAAATGAGTCCCAAGGCTTGGCCTACAATTTCGTCCTTTTACTCACTTTTTCAAGATGCCCTTTCAGGTTTTCGCTTCTTACTCATTTTGCAAAAAGTGCCCTTGCGGGTTTTCACTCCTTACTCATTTTGTAGAAAGCGCCCTTGCGGGTTTTCGCCATTTTTCACACATTTTGCTAGGAGCGCCCCTTCGGGTTTTCACTCTTACATTTTTTTTTTACCAATCGCCCGACCATCGTTTATCCCTTACAAATTTCATAGCAAAGTATATGAGGTTATCAATATTCAAATCTAGATCTAATAATAAAGTTTTAATGAATTAATACCGCATAAATCAAAGTATATAAGAAAAATAAATTAGAGTGAATGAACAATTTTATTATGGCTTAAAAACAAAGGTACAATTTCAAAGGAAAATGGTACAAGAATAGATCTCATAAATTTCTTGTAGCTAAGTTTGAACTCCCTTAACTGCCACTATTTCAAGTAATCTTCCGATGAACGTTCGTGCCGTGGTGACTTATTACCTCTTCTGGTCTTAGGTCCCTTTCCTTATTTCTCCGTTTTCTGGTCCTAGGAGCGCCCTTTCGGGTTTTCACCCCTAGAGGATGATCCCCCCTTTTTTTTTTTTTTTTTTTTGCTCACCATTTTTAGGATGCCCTTTCGGGTTTTCACCCGTTTCTCATTTTGCAGAAAAGCGCCCTTGCGGGTTTTCGCCCTCTTTTATACATTTTGCTAGGAGCGCCCTTTCGGGTTTTTACTCCTATATATATATTTTTTAGGCATAATATCTTTTTATAGCATCTGCATTCATGGGTCTTGGGAATTCTTCACTGTCCATATGAGTCAAAATCAGTGCACCGCCAGAAAATGCCTTTTTAACCACATAGGGTCCCTCGTAAGTTGGTGACCATTTGCCCCGAGGATCATTTTGATTTAGGATGATCTTTTTCAAAATCAGATCTCCCGATTGGAATTCGCACTGGCGAACGTCTTTATTAAATGCTTTAGCCATTCTCCTTTGGTTAAATTCCCATGACACGCTGCTGTTAGTCTTTTCTTGTTTATTAGATTTAGTTGATCTAACCTTGATTGAATCCATTATGACTCATCAATTCCTGACTCTTTTAAAATTCTCAGGGAGGAAGTTTCCACCTGTATAGGTAAATAGCTTCCATTCTGTAGACCAATGAATATGGAGTTACCCCAGTCGATGTCCTTATGGAGGTCCGATAAGCATGAAGGGCGAAAGGAAGCATGTCATGCCAATCTTTATAGGTGACGGTCATTTTCCTAATTATTCTCTTGAGATTTTTGTTAGCGGCTTCCACCGTTCCGTTCATTTGGGGACGGTATGGTGATGAATTGAGATGTCGGATTTTGTACTGGTCACATAAATTTCGGATCTTTGGGCCATTCAAATTCTTAGCATTGTCGGTGACAATTTCACTAGGAAGGCCATATCGGCAGATAACATTATTCTTGAAAAATTTGAGGAATGTATTTTGCGTGATATGAGCGTATGACGTCACCTCAACCCATTTGGAAAAGTAGTCAATAGCCACCAAGATGAATCTGTGCCCATTGGATGCTTTGGGATTAATAGGACTGATTACGTCGATGCCCCACATTGCAAAAGGCCAAGGTGAGATAAGATTAAAAAGCTGATGAGGCGGAACATTTATCGGATTAGCATAAATTTGACATTTATAATACTTCCAAAAGTACTCAATGCAGTTTTTTTCCAAAGTAGTTCAGAAGCATCCTCGTCTCATGATTTGCTTAGCCATCATATGCCCATTGGCGTGAGTAGCGCAATTCCCCTCATGAGTTTCAAAAAAGATCCTCCTTGCTTCTTTTGCATCTACGCACCTCAACAATTCACCATTGGATCTCCTTTTGTACAAAATTTCACCACTGAGAAAGTATCCTAGTGCTAATCTCCTGATCATTCTTCTTTCATTTTTGCTTACCCTGGGAGGGTATTCCCTGGTTTTGATATAGACCTAGATGTTATGATGCCAGGGTTTACCATCTGTTTCTTCTTCGATCATGAAGCAGTACGTCGACTCACTCCTTGCTTTGATTTGTAACACCTGTGTTGTCTGTCCCTCTTCCATTTGAGTCATGACAGCTAGAGTGGCTAAGGCATCGGCGAATTGGTTCTTGTCACGATTGAGGTGAGTAAAGGAAATCTCTTCGAATTTCTTGATCAATTCTAGGAGATACTTTTGATATGGGATCAGTTTTGGGTCTTTAGTTTGCCATTCCCCTTTGACTTGCCGAATCTCCGTACACCTCTAATTTTTTGATCTTCATTTCGATGGCAGCCTGTAAACCCATCATACAGGCTTCATACTCTGCAATGTTGTTGGTGCAGTCGAACCTTAGCTTGATAGCTATTGGGAAGTGTTTTCCATCTGGGGATATCAAAACTGCTCCAATCCCATTACCGGACAAATTGACCGCTCCGTCGAAATACATTTCCCATACGTCATTCGGTTCTTTGTCATTGCTGTTGACTTCATTAATATACTCATCGGGAAATTTGAAATCCAGGGTTTCATAACCCTGAATCAGGTTTTTTGCTAGGAGATTAGTAATCACACTTCCTTTCACTGCCTTTCTGGTTATGTAGACAATGTTATATTGAGAAAGCATGACCTGCCATTTAGCTATCCTCCCTGGCATGAATGGGCTTTCAAATACATACTTGATTGGGTCCATTTTGGAGATGAGCCACATTTTATGATTCAACATGTAGTGCTTGAGTCAATTTTCCATCTATGCCAATGCGCAACAAGTTTTCTCTAGGAATGAGTATCTCGACTTGCATTCATTGAATTTTTTGCTTAAATAGTAAATGGCTCTTTCTTTTCTCCTCGTGTCATCGTGCTGTCTGAGCACACATCCCATCAAACTTTGTTGAACGGCCATGTACAAAATCAACGGCCTTCCCGTTACTGGAGGAACCAATATTGGCAGATTTGATAGGTACTATTTAATATTTTCGAAAGCCTCTTGATAAACTTGATCCCATTGGGCAGTGTTATTCTTCTTGAGTAGTTTAAAAATGGGCTCAGCTTTAGCAGTGAGATTGGAGATGAATCTCGAAATGTAGTTTAGTTTTCCTAGTAAACTGTGCACCTCCCTTTCTATCTTTGGGGATTGCATTTCTTGAATGGCTCAAACTTTGTCTGGATCCACTTCTATTCCCTTCTCGCTTGCTATGAATTCCAATTGCTTACCAGACCTGGCCCCAAACACACACTTAGCTAGCTTCAGCTTTAGTTGATACTTCCTAAGCCTTTCGAACACCTTTCTCAATACCTTTACGTGACTTTCTCCCTCTCTGGATTTGATAATCATATCATCCACATATACTTCTACTTCCTTGTGCATCATGTCATGGAATAATGTGACCATGGCGCGTTGGTAGGTAGCTCCTGCATTCTTTAATCCAAAGGGCATCACCCGATAGCAAAATAACCCTCATTGGGTGATAAAAATAGTTTTGTCTTTGTCCCCCTCATCCATGGGGATTTGGTTATACCCCGATGCCCCATCGATACATGAACATCTTCCCAGCCCTGCAGCATTGTCTACCAGCACATCTATGTGTGGAAGAGGGAAATCATCCTTCAAGCTTGCCTTATTGAGATCCTTATAATCAACACATACCCTTACTCTTCTATCCTTCTTCATTACAGGGACAACATTAGCTATCCACTAGGGGTATTTGACCACTTCAAGGAATCCAGCATCATACTTCTTTTTGACCTCATCCCTAACTTTGAGCAACGTGTCGGGGTTCATTCTTCTCAACTTCTGTTTCACTGGAATCATCCCAAGAATTAGAGGGATTTTATGCGTTACTATCTGAGGATCCAGTCCGAGCATGTCATCATAGCTCCACGAGAATACATCAATGAATTCCTTGAGCAAACTGACCATACTCTTTAATTCTTCATTATTCACGACCTTAAGTTCCCTCTTCATTTCCTCAGTCCCTAGATTTATGGTGTGCATTTCATCCCCACAAGGCACCAGGGAAGGTTCATCTCTTTCGCCCTGTTCTTCTACAAACTCTTCTTCGGAATCACTCGAACCAATGGCAGTTATGGGAGTTTCAAAGTTAACATAAGGAACTTCAGAGTCAATTGAATTATTAGGTCTGGATTGGTCAATGGTCCTAGAGAAATGAAAGTGGAATATATTAAAAAAAAGGATTTTAATGGCAAAAGGAAAATAGAAATGGACACAAAATGTGCTATTAATTTATTAATACTTCTATCATAAAAAAGGTCCATTTACAGCATTACACTTGTCACCATGGATAGAATGATCAAGTGTTGATAATAAAATGTACTTTACTCGAGATTAAGCACAAGGATATCTTCTGCTTCCCAATTATCAAGCTTTTGCCCTTCAGCGATTGATGAAATCAGCTCCTCAGACATGGAGTCTAGCTGTATGACATTGATGGATGGTTCTAAAGGAGACTTTTCACTTTCTTCTAGATTCTCGATGATTGGTTTGGTGAAAACATCTGTGATTTTCGAGACAACTTTCACTTTCCAGATTGTTCTCTCAAACCTTTGATCCCTGAGCATATTCCTCATCCAGAATCTTCCATCCACTAAAGTATCTTCCTCATATCCTAAGCCGAAGCAACCGATCTTCTGAATAGCTGACACAGGTTCTATAATCCCCTGTAATGTGGTGCCCAATCCCTTGCCTTTTTCCTAGCCACTCTTCAACATCACGTTTGTAACCATTGCCGCAGCCCCTTCATCCTTCGGAGTAGTTCCTTGTAACTCTAGCGCTTGAAAAGAACTTTCCAAGGATCTTTCGGTTGTTTCTACATAAGGAATCAATTGAGGCTTAGTGAATAGCATGGCTTCCTCCCTTCTTACTGTGATGAATTTGCCGCTCATGATGTACTTGATCCTCTGATGCAAAGTTGAAGGTACTACATTTGCCAAATGGATCCAGGGTCTCCCTAACAATATGGTGTATGCTGGCTCAATATCCATTACTTGGAATGTGAAGTTAAAAGTGCATGCCCTGATCTGAAGCGGCAAATCAATGTCCCCTAGTACCTTTCTCTTTGTACTGTCAAAAGCTCTTACTACCATGGAACTTTGGCGTACGGCTGATGGATCAACAGGTAGTTTTGCCAAGGTGGCATCAGGCAAGACATTGAGGGCAGATCCATTATCAATCAGGACTTTAGCGACTATGCACCCCTTACACTTGACTGTCACATGCAAAGCTTTGGTATGCTTCAAGCCAGCCGGGTCTACTTCATCTTCCAAGAAAGTGACAAAATTGGATGCCTGAATTTGCCCAACTATTTTCTCAAATTGCCCCGGTGTGATATCGGGGGTCAAAAAGGCCTGGTCTAGAACTTTTTGCAAGGCATGGCGATGCACTTCCGAGCTTAAAATCAATTACAGCAAGGAAATTCGAGTGATCGTCTTTCTTAATTGCTCGATGATGTCATATTCACTTTGTTTCATGATCTATAGCAGTAGTTCCTCTTCTTTCTTTTTAGTAGGTTCCCCTTTCTCAACCCTTACAGCCCCTTCCTCCATATTTTCTTATAGCTCTCCCATTTTTTAATTTCCCCTTCTTCTTTTCTGCTTCAACATTTCTGTAACATCTCCCACTCCTAGTTATAAATTCTACTTCCTAATCTTATGGGAGCAAGTTACTGGTTGTGACAGGTTTTGGGTTTGGTTGGGGAGTAGTATTGTTGGAGGGTCCTGTATAGGTTATCTTGAAATGTTCGTGTGGGGTGAAGCATGGCTTAGGAGAGGTAATGGGTTGAGTGTGGGTATGGTTGAGGGTAGGAATTGAAGTGCTACTGGATGTGCTCTGAGTAAATACTTAGAGGTCGTAGTTCTAAGGTACTGCATGGGTATTAGTGACTGGGAGTTGAGGCAGAGTTCGGATAAGTGTTATTGGTGGTACTGGTGGTGTTGGTGTGTTGGGAGCAGAAAAGACTATTCTTGGATTGGGGTAGAGGCATCTCAGCCCAACCTAGCTGTGTTCACTTCACCCTTTATCCTCGACCTCCACTGACATCTCAAAGTTCTGAGTGATAGCATTCTCTGAACTTCTTGCCTAAATTCATAACAGTTGTGCAACTCATGATCTGCTGCTCCTCCATGGTAAGGGAATCTTAAATTATGCTGGTCACTTCCCGACCTGGATCCCTGAGGGCATAGATATCCCTCTCTTACTGCAGTTGCAAAAATCTCTTTGAAATGCGGAATCAGCTGATCTACCTCCAAAATTGATCTTTCATCCCCAGGTTCTATCACATTCACGCCATTGCCTACACCATGATTAGGTAATGGGTTTAAAGTGACATTGGGAAGAGAGCCATTTCCCTTAATTTTTAGCCATCCATTCCTGATTAGAGCTTGTACCCTTCCCCGAAGAGCTCCATAATTATCGATTACATGCCTCACTGCCCCACCATGATATTCGCATCGGGCATTAGCATCATACCACCTAGGATATGGTGGCTGAACCGGGTCAAGGGGAATGGGCACTATCTGATTTATACCCAATAGGTATCGGTAGATTTCACTGAGCAAAAGGGGGAGAGGTGGATCAGGATTCCTTGGTGGTCTTGGGTTGGTTTGAGGAGCAGATGGTCTCAACTGAACAGGTTGAGTAGGCGGTTTGGGGTGGTAAGCAGCTTGAGGTGGATATTATGGGCGAGGATGAGGATAATTTAGAAAAGGGGGCAGAACATTTGCTATTATTGGGCCCTGAATTGGAGGGTATGGTCGAAAGTTATTTTGAGGGAGTGGTGGTTGAGTTTGTCTGGTGATAGAGTGTACATCACCTTCCTTCTTTTTCCCAAAACTAGCAGTTTTCTTTGCAGAGTTTTCTCCAGTCAACTCCTGTAACCTTCCTAACCTGAGGTTAGCTTCGATTCTTTCACCGGCCTAGATAATGTCGAAAAAGCTATTGGATGTATTTTCGATCATTAAATTGAAATACGGGGCCTTCAGGGTTTCGATGAATAGAGAGAAAAGCTCATTGTCAGTAATTGGAGGATATACCTCAGCTGCCTTCTCTCTCCATCTCTGTGCATATTCCTTAAAGCTCTCCTTTTCCTTCTGCACCAGGTTTTGAAGGTCTCTTGGTGTCGTGGCAACATCACAATTAAATTTGTACTGCTTGAGGAAAGCATCAGCCAAATCTTTCCAGGAGCATATTTTACTCCTATCCAGCTGTATGCACCATCGCAAGGCTGCCCCAGAGAGGCTTTCATGAAAGAAATGGACTAGAAGTCTGTCATCTTCAGTGAGGGCGGACATTTTGGCTATGTAAGTGGCCAAATGGATGTGGGGGTCTGAATTTCCAGTATACTTGTCAAAGTCCAGAACTTTAAACTTAGGTGGTACCACTACATCCAGTACCAATCTCAGTGAAGATACATCAACTGAGCCATACATGTTCAGACCTTCTGTATCTCTTAGTCTTTCCTCTACAGCAGACAACTTCTCATTTTCTTTTTCTTTATTTTCACCCCCTGCTACATAAGCCATGCCTTTTGTTGGGAAATTAGTTACAGGGTAAACTGAAGGGATTGGTATGGAAGGGTGAAATTCGGCGTTTGAGACGGCCAGATGATAAGAAATGGGTAAGTCATTATTTGGGAATGTTGGACTAACAGTGATTGTCAGATCAAGAATAGGAGGCTGGAAGGTGCAAAAGGTTGAAGTTTGATGGGAATCAGCCATCGTTGTGAGTGCGGGAGGTACTGGTAAATTTGGTTCTGGTGTAGGTCTAATGGTTTCTCTACTATGGGACATCTCCTTCATCAGTTTCATCAACTCTGAGACTTGGTCTCTCAATTCCAAAAATTGTCCTTGTAGGTTCTGCACTTGTTCCTGGTATTCCATTATCTTCTTTGCTCGAGACCTTGTTAAGTATACTCTTTTTGGTTGAACTGCTTGCTCGATTGGGTTTGCTTTGTTTGGAGCAATGTTGATTTCCTGTGGAAAGTTTTATTAGTTTTAAATTTTGTTCGAGTTAAAGATCCTAACTAGACAAAGGATATGGTGGTAGATGACCGCCAAAATGGAGTCTGCAGAAGGTGAATTGTGTCAACTTTATCATGGCATCACTCGATAGTCCAACAGTGAATGACGGGATCGTATGCGTGTCTATGATACTTGTCCATATGACGCATTCATCTTTTTGTATAACCCTAATGAGGATAGTTCCCATGGGAGTTACACTATTCATTCATATTTTGCTAAACATGGTTCAAACAATTCATTAATAATCTATTCATACGTAGCATTCTTTGCTATTTCCTAGGTTCAGGAAGACTCTTTAAAATACAATGATATCTTTTGAGGTACTCATAGAGTCTTTCTTCTTATCTAGCAGGATTGAGTGTCTTTAAGGCCTACTCAGATTCTGGCAGCAGTTCTTGTTTCTCTTGTGCTATCATTTTTTCTAAGTAGTCAGCATTTTCTCTCAGCTCTTGATGAACGGTTGCTTGCCTTTCCTTTTCTTTCCTTTATTTGGCACATTCTTTCAAAATGTCATTAATAAGTTGTGCCTGCTCCTTCAATTCAAGTTTCTTCTTTTTGCTTTCCTATTTATATTCTTCCATAAGTATTTCCTGATATTCCAGTTTCTCCTATAATTTGCCATTTTGGACTCCTGCCTCTCTCACTGCATTTTAAAGCGAGGTCTTTTCTTTCTCCCATTGTATTTCCTGTCCCTCAAATTTCGCTTTTTCTGCTTTTTCTGCTATCACTTCTTCCCTGTGCCTTTTTACCTCCTTTGCCAGGATTTGCTGTCGGTCTTCTAACTGCCTTATACATTCTTACAATTGCTGGTTCTCAGCGCTCGAATTCTATAGAGAGCTGACCAACTTGGCACTAACTTCTTCTCAAAGAACTTCTCGATGAGGAGTGCTTCCCTTAGGCTCTGCCAGTTTGAAAACTTGATATCCCTGGTCTCTGCTTGTTCTCCATCTGAGATAATCTTCTGTGGTGCTTGGCCCTTTAGGCGACCGCTCAATCATGGTGACCTTTCCCAGGATTTGCAAAATGCTTTCAGTTTTTCCTCTCTACTGGGTTCATGATAGAAATGAGCTTTATGAAACCTTTCAACATTGGGCATGAACTGGGTTGAACCGAATTGCCTCGTTACCAAAGCTGGGATGTAACTTGTGCACCCGGTCAGTCCTATCAAAAGTATCAAGTGATTATCCCCTGTACTGAACAAAATGGGCTGGCCCATAGTCCATAACTTCCTCCAGTAATAGTTATGACTGTTGAAGCTTAGAATATGCTCTTGCCATTGTAGTTCATTCTTTGGACTTATTGCTAATCTAGCCATTTTTTTGATGAGAGGCTGGTTGGGATACCAGGTTAATCCCTTAGTTTCCAAAGGACAGATGTGGCTGAGGATCCAAAGATGTAGCAATTGGGAACAATACTTGATGGTTCCCTTACCCTATTGTCGGTAATACGTTAGAGTCAAAAAGGTCTCTGTGAGTATGGCAGGTATTGGGTTGACATTTTGCTTCTCTACCGCCTAAAACATTTCCGTGACACTATAAGTTATAACTCCCAAAGGCTCGGGAAACAAGATTAGGCCATAAATTCCTAAAGTAAGTGCCAACGAAGCCTGTTCCCATTGCTTGTTCTGAATATGCAGATCCAAATGCTTTTTGATGTAAGTCCAATACCACCCATTTGTGCTTCCCTTGACGGTTTCCTTTGCCTTTGCTTCCTCTGCAGAGATTCTAAGTATATGCCCGAACCGTTTCCAGGTCTGCCTATGCTTGAGGTGTAGATAAATATGATTTTGTGCCACATAAGGGATTTCTAACAGCGCTTAATATTCCTCTATAGTGAGAATTGTATTAATATTATTGAAGGAGAACACCCTATACCTAGGAGTCCAAGTTGATAACATGGCTTTTAATGCAGGAACTTGTACTCTGACCCGTATCAAAGTTGCAATCCTCTCATACTTTTTCTCAAACTTTACTTTGACATGATCGGGAAGTGATTTCCAATTGCTAGATAAATCCTTAAGAACGGTCATTCTAACCTCAATCTTACTTGGATCCAATGGAGGTAATAGGCCAATGTCTGCCCCTATGTCATCAATCTGTAGGGACTTTGAACAATGAATTAGTTTGGACCATTGTCTAGCATTCTGTTCCTGCCTTGAAACTCCTTCAGTTGATTGACTCAAGGATGCCATTTTAAAGTTTCTGTTTATCCTTTACAGACTCCAGTTTACAATACCTATGGAAAGTAGGTCAGCAGAATAAACTTAGGTAATTTTGAATTAAGGTGATAATATCTTTACAGCTATCAAGGTAGGAAGGTGTACAGATTATCTTATCAACATAATTTAAGATTATCTTTAAATTGCATAAGAAAATTAAAAAGTAAACGAGGGAGTGGAGTAAGAGCAATTATGTCCCTTTTGTCCTACGAATAGGGAGAGTCCTAATACCGGGTAAGTACTATCTAATTGGATAGTTCTATCTTACGGGGTAGTTGGCTATGGCTTTCAGCTAATGTGATAGTTTAGCTCGAGTTCTAAAAGTTCAAAGGTTCCCAAATTGTCCCTACTGTTATACAACAAGGCCTTATTCCACCACCATGATACTAACGGGAGAATTCCACAGGTATCACAGTAGATGGAACAAGTTCCAATCTGAGTAGAAGCCTTCATGGAGACTAACGTGGTAAAACCCACGGGTACCGCTACATGACTCCCTCTTATTTCCTAAAAGGGTAAGAAAGCCTGGGTATAGGGCTGCAGTGTGTAAGGACATCGTGTAAGTAATCAGTGTGTGAAGGGACATATTTACCTCTTCCCTGTATGGGGGGAGTTTTAGACGAAGATTGCTGTAATAAATAAGATAATCAAAATAAGCAAAATGGTTAGAAAGAATAACAATAATCAATATATTAAGACTTTCGAATTTTGTAAGTTAAGCCCCCTAATTACGGTTTTAATTTACATGAGCATAAAATTAAATTTGCTTTTAGACCTCTAAACCAGGGTTAAGGTGACAAATCCCCAGTGGAGTCGCCATGCTGTCGCAAGGGTTTTGCGGTTGCCGAACAGTTCTCACCAAAGTGGGAAAAGTGAGGAGTCGCCACTTTAATTTTGAGAGAAATTAAAGAAAACCATTTGCAAAGATTAAAACCACTTCAAAAATAGAGATTCTAGGTTCGGGGTTCGTATACGGGTAGGAAAGGTGTTAGGCACCCCACCTTATCCCTTAACAAGGGTAAACAAATTTAACGATGTGCTCTTCATAACTTAATATTGATAATTTGGGGTTGGAGTTATAATGTTGGTCCCTATTAGAAGGAACGTTTGATATTCCATTATTTTGGGTTTCCCAAGAACATGGGTATATGGGGTGACCCTTCAGTGGATTGATGTTGTACAATAGGCATTTTGAGAATTAATATGAATACTAAAGTTATGATGTTTTTTTTAGGGAATTTTGCTTCATAAGTATGAGCGCCTTGAAGAGGACCTTCCATCGGGCCTCAACATAATACTCTACGTACTTTGGAAGAACTCTCCCACCGATCCCTTGTTTAAAACATATAGAGAGTTTCGTAACAAAAGTATTAAGATTAAAGGAGGAAGGACTCTCTCCCTCTCTGAAATATTTTATTAGAATTTTTGTTGAGAATTTGGGAAAGGACTCTCTCCCGACCTCTCGATATATTTTAAGTTCGAGCTGAGAAGTCAGGTAAGAAGTCTCCCCCGATCTCTTAGTGTATTAAGAACTTAAGTTGAGAACTCGGGTAAGAACTCTCCCCCGATCTCTTAATATGTCTTACTAAAAGTTTAAGCTGAGAACTCGAGTAAGAGCTGTCCCTCGATCTCTTAGTGTATTAAGAATTTAAGTTCAGAACTCGGGTAAGAACCTCCCCCGATCTCTTAGTGTATTAAGAATTTAAGTTGAGAACTCAGGTAAAAACTCTCTCTCGATCTCTTAATATATATTTGTCAATATATTTTGTTAAAGTTTAAGCTGAGAAGTCGGGTAAGAACTCTCTCCCGATCTTTTAATATGTCTTACTAAAAGTTTAAGCTGAGAACTCGGGTAAGAACTCTCCCCCGATCTCTTAAGATGTATTTGTCAATAAATTTTGTTAAGAGTTTAAGCTGAGAAGTCGGGTAAGATCTCTCTTTTGATCTCTTAAAATATTTTAATTTGAATTTTAGTTGAGAGAATTCGGGTAAAGGGTCTTTCTTGGTCCCTTTTATACGGGAATGAAGCATAGGAAACCCCTGTGTAAACTTTCCTAGCCTACGAGACCTTATAACTAGATGGCAGACGATAGGCCAAACTCTTTGCCGATCTTCCGCATGATCGCTTTATCAAAACTCTTTGATTTGTGACATCCGATCTCTTTTTAGCCGCTCACCCGGGATCTGAACTTGTCTTAATTCTCGATCTATTGTCTTATCGTCTAGGCTCGTTCCAAGGCCCGATCTCATAACTTATTTGTTTGACCTAATCTTGTTTCCAACCTATTCAACCTTTGCTACACCTATCTTCCTTTATCATTTTTCATTTATTTAGACCAAAAACTCTCATGTTAAAGTACTCCTGCCTATATTCTTTAGAGTATTTACGAGTCACCGATGACTCGAACATCTACTCTCGAAAGGAATAAAAACTAGGTGATGATAAATAGAGTTTACGAATGAATAAAAAGAAGACACAAGAAATAACTACGGGCCTAGATAACCTATTCTGAGATTTAGTGTGACTAGAAATAAAAGAAACTTTAGAGGAAAATTGGAGAAAACAAACCAAGGATATTTAACAAAATAACAGTTTAAACGCTTACCTATGGAAAGTTGAGGAGACATGCGAGTTGGCTTTAGTATCCACAAATCTTGGAGAGGTGAAAGCTGATGGCCGAAGGACTTGAGCTTACCCAAGGTAATGGGAATAGTCAGAACGAAGTTAAGCTCGGAGGGTAATGCACAGATACTAGAGCGGTGGGAATGAGGCTGAGTGAAGATGGTTTCACAGAGTAGTGCACAGTTACTGAAAATGAAAACCACAGGATTTAGCTCCTTTAGATGAAATACTTCAGAAAACTGGTTTCTAAAGTTTCTCAACACTATGAAAGCTCCGAATGACAAGCAGTAAGACTTAATCAAAGCTTAGAGTCTTTCCACGATAATCACTACTTTTTCCTTCTACAGTGTTGCATGCAGGTATTTATAGGGAATGGGTGTCCAAAATGAAGGGTCAGGATCTTATTAGGGGGAGACTGAAGGCTTAGATTCAAAAGGACATAATCTGATGTCTGAGAATTAAAGAGAATCAAAATGGAGAGTCGGGATTCCGTTCAGAATATCTATCCTTTCTCCCCTTAATCCAACGGTCAAGGGTCTTGCCTTACGAAATGGATCCAAAGGCTGGGAATAAAAAGCGCTGAATCTGTCATCTGCTTTTGATCTAAGGGTTCCAGATCCATCCTTACAATTATACTCAACAGTGTAGATCAGGATGTACAGGGCTGCTTTAACCGTTTTGGCGCTTGGCGGCTAGGAGGGTGTCCTTGCGAATGAGATGTGTGGTGAGGATCTGATCATGCCTGCAATGCTTTAACTAACTCGGATCTAATGGTGGGGGAAGCTAATTAAAAGCCATGATCGGTAGTTATTTAACTCCCTGAGTTTTTCGATCTTATAGATCGTTCCTTGCTATTCCGATCTTCCCATTATGACTATCCCCTTTTAGGGTTATTATTCCGATCTCTATCGCTTGCATCGAGTCCCCTCTTATTTCCCGATCTCTCTCATTCCTGATCTTTCCTTTCTATCTATCTTGTATTGGTCAAAGCAATAAATTCTTTAGTTACCGATGTGTCTGCTTCGAGTTTTGTTATGCAATAAATGCTGGGGCCCTATATATATGCTGAGGGATTTTCCTTTGCATATTCACAACCTTCTCCGGTGAACCTTCAATGTTTCATTCTTCAGTTCCTGGCTTTTCCGGCAAGAATACTTCCCATGACAACCACTTTAATCTTTTTTCGAATGCTTTCTTTGTTCATTTCTCGAAAATGAGCAACTCCGGTGATCAGAATTTTATGAGGGTGTCATTCGATGATGGAGAGGGAACTGGACAAATTAACCAATCAAGGTCAAAACTAACTAACGCACCGATCTTAGATCGGCCCATCGACATAGCTTGTAGATCGATCTCTGACAAGAGGACCACTAATTTCAATCTTAATATCGGTGACCGCCTCTTGAAGTTCACTTGGTTCCTTACCATCTCGAGGGTCCTGGTTGCAGCTTGGTTCTGGTCGATGACATCAACAATGACGCCGCTCAATATCATGAGAGTCATAGTCACCCCACCTGAGCTGTACATCTGCCCAGTATTTATTGATGGCTTTCTGATCAAACACATCTTTTGATTCAGCCACAAGACTAAGCTTTGACATAGGCCAGCATTTTGAGCTTCGGAGTAGTCTTAAGCTAGGTAGAATGTAGTGCTGATTTTGAGAGATCGCCCAAATGATATAATCAGATCTTTTGAGATCGCCCAAATGATGTAATCAGATCTTTTGAGATCGCCCAACTGATGTTATTAGATCTTTTGAGATCGCCTAAATGATGTAATCTAATTTTTGGAAATGAAATGAAATTTTTACTTAAATGTTTTTGTTTTGTTATTGCATTGGTTATTTTTCCGATCTTCGATAAGTGTACTCGATCTGATCCCTAGACGAATCGCCATTCGCCGATCCATGGGTTTGGAAATTTGTTCAATCCGATGACCTTAGTTGACCGATCTTATTTATCCGATTTTTTTACTATGTTTCTGGAACCTTCTTGTAGCGTGTTAAAGAGGCGGCTCGGTCCCGCTAATTGATGCGTCACTTGGGACTTTGTGAGCATTTAATGCTCAGACGAGTATAAATAGGGGAAAGGTGAGTCATTTGTTTTCTTATGTCATTTTCAAACCATTCCCTAGCGATTTCAACACTTCCTCTCGCTTTTTAAAGTTTTCAGGCACTGATTCACACTCCGGTAAGGGTTTTAATCTTTTCTCGATTAATTTTCCTTTTATTTTGTGAAAATGAGTGGTACCGAGGGTCAGAGAGCTGCGAGCCTGCCTTCCGTCCATATTTCGTGGACCTCGAAAGAAGGCGACGCAATTAGACCAGGTGGACGATCCAGCACAGCCATCATTCGGGTTACTGGTCTGGCTACCAGACCAAAGCGAGGAATGTCTTCGAGAAAGGAGAACCTGCCAGTTGATGAACTACCGTCAGTCCTTTGAGAAACTGATCTCCAATCCATAAGTCAAGAATACAATCTGCGCATCGACTCTTTTGAATTGATCAGATGCCATGGCAATCTTCGAGCTGATCACTTCTTTGAAGAAGGCGATCTTATCATAGTGTATGAGGAGCAGCTGAAGTCCAGGCTCCGTTTTCCCTTGGATGGATTTTATAAGGCTGTTCTAAAATTCCATCATGTCTCGGTAGCTCAAGTGCATCCGAACTCCTGGCGGACTTTAGTAGCCTTCAGAGGCCTTTGCCGAGCTAAGAGACTAGAGCCCACGGTTAAGGTCTTTGCCGAGCTGCATAGGCTTGCCCGAAGAAAGGATGACGAATTCTGGTTCTTTCAGGCAAAGCCGAACTGCGGGTTTTTCACCGATCTCCCTTCTTCGCTGAAGAACTGGAAGGATCGATTTTTCATCCTTAGGAGCAAGGATCGAAACAGCTTTGAGGGGATCTCACGTAATTGGAATTATCTAGTCCCCCAAGTCCCTAAGAAGCTTACTTTAAATAAAGATGAAGACGCCATGGTGAAGGAATTAAAAACTCAGGCGGCCACCCATAAATATTCATGCTTAGATGTGGTCATGGCTGAACTGAAATGGGGGATAATGCGGCTAATCTTCGACGAAGATTACGAGCTTCAACTTTCTGACCTCGGTCTTGCTACTTGTACAATCTAGATCTCTAGTCTCTCAATCTTAGTGAACTCACTAACTTCTTTTTTATGCAGGTTTATCACGGGTGGCGATGCTTCCAAAGAGAGCTACAAGCGAAAGAGGGAGGTCTCCTGAGAGGTACGAGCAATGAAAGAGGCTACTGCCACTGTGCTCAAACACCTCAACGAGACTTGGTAGAAGTACCGATCTCCCCTCCTCGACCTTAGAAGCAGCCAGTCTCAGAAGTAGAGGTCGTTGTCTCTCCACCTCAGCAGATTGAATGTCTGCCTCCCCTGATCTCTTCCAATGTAAAAGACGAGTCTTCTAGCCCTACTGTTAGAAATCTCTCCCGAGGAGCTCAACTCCTTATCTAATCACTGGAAAGAAACCGTTCCACCCAAGGGAATCCTGGTCTAGCTAAGGTCATGGACACTTCCATCTGCTTCCAAGAAGATCAGAACTGGGTGGCTGAGGAGAGTATTGACGATAATCTAACTCAAACAATGAGTTTGGGCTTGGAGGCTATTGCAAACCAACACGTAATTAGAGAAAAAGCCCACGTCTTAAGGAAGGAGACTCTTAAGGCTATCCAAGATGCATTAGCTGCAAAGGCTCAGCTCTCCACTACTAATGATTACATCGTCAAACTAGAAGATCGGGTGAAGTATTGCGAAGAGAGGATAACTGAAGTGGAACAGGAACTTTAAGTCTCCCGGGCTGGTCGATCTGCCGATCTCGCTCATTTTTTTTAGGAACTTTGGGCGAAGGAGGAGGAGCTCCAAGCAAAGGAGGAGAAGAGCACTACAAAAGAGGCTGAGGCATATGTGAACGCCCATAACGACCTCCTGTCCGAACTAAAAAAGCATTATCCTGATGAGGACTTCTCCTGGATGGATAAGCTCATCCTAGAGGTTGAAGAGGATAGCGATAAGGAGCACGAGGTTGAGGAGGAAGAGAGGAATGTAACTGGGGCACAGGGCAGAGAAGACCCCCCCTTGCTAATTGACTTGTATATATTTTATTTTTGAAATGAATTGAAGTCTTTTATATTCAATTTCTTGATGAGATCGGAAAGCATCCAAACCAAACTGTCTAAGTACTTAACTAATTGAATGCAGTGGAACATTAAACTTGAGAGCGACTATTAATCAAAAGATATCAAATTACTCTTAGAGATCAGAAAAACGTTACACGCGAACATGAGATCAGACGGAGCCATGACCAAATATCGAATGGAATTTTAGAATATTAGAATTGCAAAGATTTGACACTGACTTGAACTTTTAAGGTCGGAACCATTATTAGACCGGATAAAAACCTTAACTTCATTTTGACGAATATTTGGACAATTCGAGCGAGAAGCCCAATCACAACATTAGTCAAATGTAATTCTGCAATATTTGTACATAGAGATATTGGAGAACAACAGCAGGCAAGATTGGATGGTTCGGACACCCAATATTAACTTGAACTCATCTGATAAAGACCAAGAGATTGGAAAGCAATCTAACTTGAGAGTGAGATCGATTTGTTCCAGGGACGAGCGATCAGTAAGTTTGGAAAAGATACCTATGATTGGGACATCGGTTGAGAACGGATAATAATGTGACACCCTTTACCCGTCTACAGTGTAGCCGAGTAAGATATGCCACACAGTATGTCGGAGCACCAAATCATATTTCAATTCAATTTAACCCCTTTTTTTTTTACTCATTTATTTACAATTTTAATTAATTTGAATTTTCCACAAATTTTATAGAAAATTCGAAAAAGTGCCGGCTGTAAATTAGAAAAACAGTTCTTCTGAATTTGTTAAAAACACTTCCAATAAAATCATCACATCATTCTCAGTCAACCACCAATATATTTTTAACAATTTCTCAAATCACTTCAGTATCTCAAAATTCAATTCATTTCATATCACGCTCAATTCAATGAGAAATGCTCACATTTATTACTAAACATAGTTTATAGATAATTAAATCAAAAGCATAATTACATGAGTTTATAATATTCATTACAGGTGTTTACAAAATACAAAATACCAAAATACCAAAATACCAAAAGTGGCCTAATGTCCTACCAAATGCACTGCAAATGTGAGGTGACTCTGGACTCCGTGTGCAGATCTGAAAGCTCACCCTGTATGAGGTCTGCTGGACTCCCCAGCTATGTCTCCAGTACCTGCGCGTGGCAAAAGTGACGCGCTAAGCAATTCTGCTTAGTGGTGACAATATAAAATAAAATAACTAAAATAAAGTAAATATGCAGCATGTTTGTTTACATTTTTGGTAGACTTAATTTCTGATATTTATTGCAGTATTATTCGATTAAAATTTGGTAAGATTTATTATCATTGCCCGAGTAACCCCTACTAGTTGACTGGACTGGATAAACGGGTAAATTGATACTGGGTACTAAGTACCTCAGACCATCACACCATCGGTCACATTGTGTCTCCCGGTGTGCAACAGAATAGCTAATAAGTTGTAATAATTATCAAGGATAAAACCCGAGTATAACAACTCAAATAACATAGCCAAAGGCTATTATGTCACAAAATGGAACGTGAGGCCATAAAACACAGAATGACATGAAGCCATATGTAGTATTACTAGCAGAACCCTATTGGTATGCCAACCTATCCAAACCAATCTTGCTAGGTGTACTAGGGCATATTACATTCTTAAATTATACAATTCTTGAAATTCAAGTTTAAGTGTTACTATTCATTTTATTAGTCAACAAAAATGTTGACTTTTGCATGGATAATAGGTACATTGGTTATAATATTCCCAACATACCACATTTTGCATTCTAAAATTGTTGGTATTGGTTACCAATACCATTTCCAAGCTTAATGTTAATTGTTCAAAATTTTCAGATTTCAAGCTTTGTGTTTACTATTCCATTAGTCATTTTTTCAGTGGGCATTTGGCAAAGTGGTCAACATGAAAGTTGTTCCTTATTTTGTCTAGTTACATTTCCTTTTTTCAATCACTCCATTTGGAGTTTTTTAGCTCAAGTTATGGCCTAAAAACCACAGCTGGCCGGATTACAAATTTTCTAGATTTTCTGGACTGACCAAATCTATAGTATTTTAAGTAGTGACTGCAAGTCACTTTTTGAATATGTTATGGTTATAATTTGGATTAGATTTCTTCAAGAACATTGTAGATCTATATCTCAGCTTGTTGCTGGTAAAATTTCAGGTCAATTGGATCTCTCTACACTTAGTTATGGCCAAATGACTAAACACTATTCATTTGGTCATTTTGCCTAGGGAGAATACAGGTCACCCAGATTAGGGAAATCATTAGGTCAACTTGGTTTGGTTTTCTGGGCATGATTTCTTCACCAAAGTTGTGCAATTATGTGTCTAGTTTCATGTTCAATTGGCCTTGCACCAATTGAACTTCTACAATTCTAGTTATTGCTGCTCAAACCTGCTGGACTCATAACTAGTTCTGCAGGTCACCAAGGGCAGCCACACTAACCTCAATTCCCACTATACAAACCACTTCATTTCTTGTTTACACATAACCAAATGGTCACTAATTGACCATTAAAACTTACTTTCACCATTACATGATCAAAGGCTCCATTTCATACTCAAACCCTAACCCTAACATCTCAAATCATGCATTTAACTTGCATTTCACCATTTCACTTAAGAGACCAATGTTAAGGCAGCCATAGTACCATTTCTAGTTCCATGAAATCCTCAAAACATTACCACATCCAAGGCTACCAAAAATGTGAGATGGGCATACACATGTTATTTATTAAATTTCTTTGTAATTTTGCACTCAATCATACTCCTTTAACATGAATTTAAAGAGAAAAACAAGTTTAAGTCACTAACCTCTAATGGAGCTAATCTCAAGCTTGTAAGTACTCTTCTTTTACTCTTCCTTTTGCTCCCAAAAGCTTCACCAAGCTGAAATATCAAGGTTTTATGTTGACACTTAGGGTTTTGTTGAAAGAAAGCTAGGGAAAATGAAGGTTTGGGAGCTTGTTAATGGAGGAGTGAGGGAGGAGAGCATGAGTGACGTTTTGAAGAAGAGAGAGGCTGCTGGTTTGTTCCAGATTTTCTACCCTCTTTTTTCTATTTTTAATGTATTATAATTGTCTTGCTTTAATTTGATTGGCCATAGCATTTTTAATTACCTCATGCTTACATAAGCATGAAGTAATAAATCCCATAATTTTCATTTTCTTTTCTTTCATTGCCTATTCATTTTTAAATAATTTTTCATCAATATTTGTTCATATTTTATGTCATATAATTCACTTACATAAATGGACAAGTTGGTCAAAAATCATCTCTGAAGACGAAATGACCAAAATGCCCTCCGTTTGGCTTAACGAGCCAAAATTGTCTGTACCGATTGGTTAAATTTTTCCTGGTGTTTTCTTAACATTCTATTGTCATTGGAACCCCAATAATCCTTCCCTGAGGTCCCAAAAATTATTTCATGAAGTTTTCCCTGGGTCTAGGGTTGCTAACGGCCTTCACCGTCACTTCCCCTTCGGGTTACTCATCCCTGGGATTTCGGCTCGTTTAACCTTAGTGTATTTCTTTCCTATAAAATTTTCCTTGATTTTTATGAGCATTATTTGGTTTCTTTATAACTCCCCACTTTAGTCTAATTA